>NC_140978.1:42848200-42920700 GCF_056783735.1 Eptatretus burgeri | reverse complement strand
AGTTGGATGGAGGGATGAGTGAGTTTGATGAGGGGGGGGGGGGGGGGGGGATGATGCAGGAAGGAGGAGGTTGTGGGTGATGGGGAGGGGGGGACCTTTTTTGTGTGGGTGATGGGGGGAGGGCAGGGGGGTTGTGAGTAGTGCTGGGGGAGGAATTTTTGTGGGTGATGGGGTGGTTGTGGGGTGGTTGTGGCTGATGGACGATGGGGGGGGTTGTGGGTGATGGACGATGGGGTGGAGTGGGGGGTTGTGGGTGATGGACAATGGCAGGGGTACTACTCGTCCACCCAACATCACATATAAACTCACTCATCCACCAAACCTCACGCATCAAACTCACTCATTAACCCAACATCACCCATCAAACTCATTCACCCAACCTCACCCATCAAACTCACTCATTCATCAAACCTCAGTCATCAACCCAAAAGCCTCATCAAACTCACTCATTCACCCAAATTCACTCATTTAACCAACCTGGCAGTGTTGGCACAGATAACCAAAAAGTTAACTTCGATAACGATAATGATAATCCGGTTATTATAATACAAAGTTCTCGGAAGTTAACGATAATCCGATAACGATAACTACTTTTCAACATAAATTCAAAAAAAATAAGGAAAAAGCTTCAAAACCCATAGAAAAGGCTTATTTATGCTAAACCCGAGAATAAAATAAATGGTTTGCGTCTTTTTAGAGTGTATGAGAGTCGTCACACACAGCACGTTTAACCGGACGGAGTCCAACATGCATTGGGAGGTTAACAGGACGGGTCAAGGACACAATGTGAATCCAACAAACAAATTAATGTCCATTTCTTACCGAAAGAGCAACGGGAATAGATCCGCGGAACGCTGCGCACACAAACAGGAAGGCACCGTTAATTCAAACATGAGAGGCACGACCTTACAAACACACCGAGAACAGTTACAAGCATGGCGCGACGGTATCTCCACGCCTCGACACTCATGTCCGATTGTCCGTCGCTCTGCCAAAGGTTTGACCGTCCTTGTGTTTGAATTAACCGATCTGTACGTTTCCCAACCTTGACCGAACCCAGTACCTGCAGAGCCGAGCAGCCGCATGGCTGAGGAGGTCGCCATTGCAAGGCTTCTTCTTCTTCTTCTTCTTCTTCTTCTGCCTCCGCCTCCTCTTCTTCCATTTTTCTTCACGTGGCGGCCTGATTCAGCATTATCTTGTAAAACAAGTATTCTTTAATCATGTACATTTTTCTCCTCCTTGATAATTAGTGCGGCGAAATGCAACCCGGAAACGATTAAAATGTTATCGGACAAAAAATTAACGGACATTATCGGACGGAAAAAATTGAGTTATTGGAAGTTAACTGGTCCAATAACGATAAATGGAAGTTATCTTCCGATAATAGTCCGATAAAAAGTGAACTTTGATAATTATGTTTTCGGATTATCGCTTTGGTGCCCAACACTGCAACCTGGGAATGAGAAAATGTGCCCGAACCGCGCCAAACCGTCAAATCTCGCGCAATCTCGCGGGATTTGGAACAAGATGAAAACAGACAAAATGGCCGCGCAAAATTACTGGTGATTTCTATGGATTTCTGCGGACAAAAACAGTAGTTCTCGTTGAGAAAACTAGTAGAGAAGCTAGTACAAATTGTACAAAATAACAGGAATCACCGGTGATCCGCCAGCCGGGCAGGTTAGGCAGTATTGTGTACCCGCCCAGCACAAAAGTTAGGCGCCATTGGCGACCGGGCGGCCGCTAATTTGCACCCCTGCGAGGTCTTGCATTTTTAAGTGACCTTTCTTTGGTTGCTCATATTTCAAAATTAGATTAATTTGCAGTGAGTAGGTCAACACTTCAGGGTAGGTCAACAATGACACCTGCAACATCTGCCATGCCACCCCACACACAATAGAACACATTCTGGAAGGCTGTGCAGCCCGAGCTAAACAAAGGCAAGATCACAACATTGTAGATGAAAGGGATCTCTGGGTCAGATCAGGGACCAGGATATGGATCAGCTATCTCCGTGCCATGGGTCTGTTCAAGCAAAACTGACTGGGACCGATTAACAACACCACCACCACTTTAGGGTGTTTTATCTCGTTAAAATAATTCTAAACTTAAAATCAGTTTCTTTCTACATAGAAAGTATGCATTTGCAAGTCAATGACATAATGGGTTCACAAAGACCAAGCAAGGAGTCATTTCTACCATACTCAGTGGCGTAATGGTTAGAACGTCCACTCTGAATCTGGGAGATCGGCAGTTCAAACCCTCGCTGAGTAATACCATTAAAAATGGTACGTGCTGCTTACTTGCTTGACACTTTAACAAAAGGATAAGGTATGGACAAACAACCATAAGTTGGAAGTAATAACACAGGCGTTGAAGGTCTAAAGGCCTCTTTCTGTGTCAAAGTTCCTTATAAGGGAACCCATATTATTATTATTATTGTTATTATTATTGTTTTTATTATTATTATTATTATTATTATGAAGTATGCTTCCCCTTTTTGGATTGAAGCTCCTCTGATCAAGTGATTTTGGTGTGTGTTGAATTTGAATGAATGGCTGGCAAAGCTTAAAGAGAGATGGAACAAAAACTTTTCTTTGGCAATAATGTTAGTTTTTTTAACAGCGTTAATTGGGAGAAAATCTGTACTTTTGAGAGTTGAGGTCTAAGCAAAAGCAGAGTCCGGAGTAAGTCCATGTGAACACGGCACAAGCATTTGGTCTGGAGTGACTAGTCATCCGATCGTCGCTCCTCGGGGTTGTCTGCAGAAATTCTCATGGCAACAGTCATCACTGTATCCACTGCCACACCTTCTCACGAAGCCAACTACTTCACTGGCTGGCCAATAGCAAATATTCTCAGGCAAATGCCGCAACTTCACCCCGGATCAAAATTCTTGCGAATTAGTAAAAACTTGTTACTACAGATTATGTATGTGGGGACAAAGTAAGACAGTATTTAACCTTTCTCTATTATTTTCATATGTACTGAAGTTAAGTGGGAGAGGGATGGGGTGGGTCTAATTTTTTGACGTGTGTGTGTGTGTGTGTGTGTGTGTGTGTGTGTGTGTGTGTGTGTGTGTGTGTGTGTGTGTGTGTGTGTGTGTGTGTGTGTGTGTGTGTGTACAATATAATGTTAGATAGCACCAATTGATGAGCATCTCATTTGCAAAAGTAAACTTACCAATGGCTCCACACGTACTGCATTCAACTTGCGGTCAGCTTGCACAGCAAACTCCGCAAACATGCTTTTCACAACAAATTCTCCAGGTCGTGACTCTGGATCCACACATGGTCGGGATGTTCGTTCTACCGTCGCCATTGCCAGTCCGACTTCAGTTGCTCGACTTGACCTTTGTCTCTGTGTGTCTCGATCCTTGGAGGCCCGGCGCTCTGGCGTGGCTGCAGGCCTGCCAATGCCATTTACCGGACCAGATGCTGTGGGTACAAACAAACAAAAAAGGATGACAAGTGCTGATAGAAAAGCTTATTAGTGAGGCAGAGATGACATATGGAAGAACCATTTTTATCCCAATACAAATCCTTTAAAGACATGAAAGCAAACGATGGGCATCGTCCAATGCTCCGACCTTGAGACTCCTTCGGTATCCGTGTATCAACCTTTCTCATGCTGAGAATGAGTGGATACCAAGATGGTAAATTCTAGTATAACAGGCTGGATAACATTACCCATGAAACTTGACACCCGGCAGCACGCGCACGCACACCTCCTTCCGAACCGCCGTCTCGCTTCCCTTTCATACCAACAACCAGCGTCGATGACCCCGTGTTACCTACAGAATTATGTCCTCTGTGACTATTCCATCAAAAGGAGTACATGCTCCTTTGAGTTTTTAATCCAGCTTGTACAATCTTTCCCCTTCTTCCACAATCTTATTATTTTGTACTGATGAATATCTCATGAAAATCCCTCTGAAGAAACCAAAAAAACAAATACATGCTTCGCATCGAAATCCACTTACCCTTTTTGCATTCCCATTGAAATAATAATTTGTGCCCGTGATGATTAAAATCATTTTGATGGTACTCCTTCTGCAACCCCAAATCAGAACAATTACAAAAAGTGTGCAATGCAAGTTTCAGGACAGATTTGATGAAACACCTGATTTTGGAGATCATTACCTCCACCACCTTCGGGGCAGAGGTCATGTTTTCACGCCTGCTTGTCTGTGTTTGTGAGCAGAATATCTCAAAAAGTTGTGGACGCGTTCGGACAAAACTTGTCAGACAGGTTTGGTGTGTGACGAGGACGAATTGATTCGATTTTGGTGAAGATCTGGATCCAGATACGAGACATTTTAAGCGATTCTTCACCATTGAGAGATCGGGCCAAAAGCTATAGATAGCACGACATCTCAAAAAGTTATGCATGAGTTATGACAAAACTTGGTGGGTGAATTTGTTCGGTGACAAGAAAAAGGCGATTCGATTTTGGTTCAGGTCCGGATCCAGATCCAGCCTATCAGTGGAATACAAAACATAAACTGTTCAGCCTGGCGGAGGTATGTGCTCCACGGTGTACCGTTCTAATTTTGGGATGCATTTACCCTTCATTGATCAATTTTTCATGATGGAACACACGATTGTTCAAACTGGGCCTGTTGAGAATTTGACTCAAATCCTGTGCTCAGGGTAAAATAAATAATTCAAAACCTGAACATCTCAGTTGAAATTAAAATATCAGGAAGTCGCAATTTTAAAAGAGGGCTCAAGTATTGCAGTTTCTTTTCTTTACATGTCAACCCTTCGACTATAGTTATTCATAACCCCTCAACTCCTGCAAACACCGATCATTTCACTTAAACATTATTTACTGTTATTTGGGGAGAAAAATATCCCCTGTTGATTTTCACCCCATTCTTTCATACATTTTTGAACACATCAACCTCAAGAGTTAATGAAAGTTTGTGGCTTGAAATAAATTCTGCGCATTCATAAAACATACATTTCAGAAACAACACCACTATTACATCAGTAATGGCCATTCAACATGATGAACAAAGATACAGTGCGTCATCGTGTCCCGGTCCAACTTTGTATATCTGTAGGAGCAGCCGCTTTCTGGAGCAACCCCCTCCCAACTGTCGTCCATCCGATTTCCGGAGTAAATGTGAACAACACAAGCTGTTCATGTGCCAAAGATATGTGGATCCCTTGATGCCACGGAGGCTCAAGTCTTTCCGTTTGGAATGGAAAAACCATCTCCACACGACAGCCTTTATTCGCTTGACACAAACAATAGCTTTTCAGATGCAAGTAAGTATGATGCAACAGTAGTTCAGCCTGAGTTTGGGTCAATTCTCCGGAAGAACAAATTTATATTTGAATCAACCTGCATGGTACGATCATGGATTACTAATAACAACACAATCTCCACCAATGGTATTTATTGTTTAATTTATTTTTTTGTATGCATTGTCAAGACACTTTGTATGCACTTTGCATTGTATGAGAGCTAACATACAATGCACAGCAAGGGGGGGCATGAGACAAGAGGGGTGGGAGAGGGAAGGACAAAACAGTGGGGAACAGAGACTTTAGGAGATCTGTGGAAGGGAGAGGGATGGGTGGGGAACATGGGGCATACAAGATGGACATTACAGGGACTTTCAGGAAAGAAAGCAGGGAATTTGAAGGTGGGTTTGGGGTGGATTAATGGGGGTAGAAAAGATTGAGGATTTAGATGGGGGACAATAAGAGGTGGTGGTGAACAGTTGTGTTGAAGGCCTGGAGGGAAGAATGGGATCAAAGAGAGTGAGAGAGTTTATTCCAAAGGCGGCAAAAAAGAGGAATGAAAGGGTGAAGGTGAGCAGTGATTCGTCATCTTGGTGATTTTACCAGCTGGGGGTTGTTGGGGGACCTTGAGCGCCCTGCGGAAATATGTTGGGGTCATATCGCAGACAGAGCAGGGGTGCGAGACTGGAGAGGAGATGGTAGAAAACAAAGACCACTGCACTGCCTGCAGTGAGAGAGTGAGAGGCCCAAAGACTCAGCTTCATCGCGGGAGATGCCAATGATCCGAAATGCCTTGGTTTCCACAGCGTGAAACCGAGAAAGGTGAGAGGCAGGAGCACCAGCCCAGAAGAGAGAGCAGTACTCCATCAGGCTGAGGACAAAAGCTTTGTATGTAGTTAGGAGCTCAGGTGGCCGAGGAAGGACTGCATGACAGAGGATTCCCAGTTGGCATCTGGCTTTGGAGGCCAGGTTGGAAATGTGGCTTTCCCAGGAAAGATCATGGCAGATAGTGACCCAAAAGCTTGAATGAAAGGAGTTCTTCCAGAGGATTGTTGAGAAAGTAGAATGGGGGGGAGGGGGCGGCGGGGGTTATAAATGGTCCTTTTGGAGAGACATAGTGAGAGTGTGAGATTTGTCATGATTGAAACACGTGTTCCACGTGTTGGTTTATCCAGATCCAGTGTGTGATTTATCCAGATCTGCAGAGAGCGAAGAAGCTGCGGCTTGCTGGTCTGAGGGATGACAGATGTTACGACAGAGGGTGGAGTCATCAGCAAAGAGTGGTATAATCTACAGTTGGATCTAAAAAAAAACCATCTATTAATCACTTTGCAATTCGGAAAATACATGAGGATGTTCGATACAAACACCATCTAAATATATTGTTACGGCTGTGGAAATTCGCAATACACCATAGAGGGTCCTTAGATCAGTTATGACGCTAAGTTCATGTGCAGTTAGTCCACACCCGTTGTTTCGGGGTAATATGTGTGATTCATCCGGGCTGCGACGCTTTGAGTTAGCCATTTTTCTTTCTCTATCGTTATTTTGGATCCAACAACCTCAAACCAACCAACGACAACAGCAAAAAAGAAACCTGCGCTAGTGCGTGGGTTTGCGCACCCCTCTGCGGTGCCAAGGCTGGCATGGGAAGGGGAGCAGGGCAGCTCCCTTCCCATTGGTGGAGGCCCGGCGTGAGGTGGTCGGAGTGGGGGCACGCCCCCCTTCGAGAGCCTTCTGGAAACGCCTCGAAGGGAGGTGGAGCCGCGAACGGGGCAAAGCCCTGCGCGGCGAAGGGCGGAACCCCGCCTTACAAAAGGAAAACGGACGCGAAGCTCACTCCCTCTGATCGTGGCTCATGTTGGCTGTAGCTCTCGCCGAAAAATGCACCAACTCTCTCTCTCTCCAAAAAGGCTTGGTCTCTCTCCTTGGGTTTCGCTCTCCAAAGCGCTCCCTTCCTCCTCTCTCATCCCGCGCTCATGGCCCGGCGCGGCCTGTTGGTGGAGATGCGGACGGGAGGCGCCGCAGTGCGGCCTGTGGTGGACCTGCGCGTCCGGACGAGGGGTGCCAGAGAGGGTTCGCCGGCCGCGCGGGAGGCCGGAACCAGGCGCGACCGCGCTGATGGTAGTAGGGAGGAGGACTCGACGGTCCATGAGGGAAGTCAATTATTTTCTTTTCAGGCTTTTGTATGTGTGTTTGTGGCACTGGTCTTGCAAAGTAAAACCTGTATAAGTGACTGTGCTGTAAAAATTGCCTTTTATTCGGCCGTAGTGCTTTCTTTTGTTCCAATTTGCCTGCTTTTGTTCTTATTTGCCTCCTTACGTGTGTCAAATAAAGTGCTGGCTTGTTGAACTGTTCCCCCGTTTCGCTTCGTCCTTTCATTTGTTGAATCCCCATCTTGCATCACGTAAGGGATTGATAGTGGGTTTAAAACACCTGGTAACCAATCTGAACCGTCAAGGTCGAAGATAACTCCGCTCGGTTATCCCCGTAGCACGGAACGAGCCGCTTAAGCGGTTTGTGTCCGGAGTCGACCTGTGGCGTGGTACAACCCCTCGGGAGGTTACCCGTGCGAGTACTTAGGTATATCGACTTTCGGCGATTCACCCTATTTCGTGCGGGGTAGAATGCGGACTGTGTTGTGGTGAGGTTAAACCCCCACCGTGACTTGCTCCTTGGCGATAGTTCCAAGAGGGTCACGACTGAATTGCCCGTTCCGGTGGGCGACGCGTCGCGATTTGAGTTACGTGGCCGATCGCACGCGGGGCGGGCGGAAATTCATAACAATATGTATGTGTATGCATATATACATTTATATATATATATATATATATATATATATATATATATATATATATATATATATATATATATATATATATATATATACATGTAAATAAATATAAATGTAAATATGTATATATAAATACATATTGTTACGAATTTGGAATTCGATTGCACACAACATACAGGTTCCTTTAGTCAGCTATGTCGATAAGTGCTTGTTCCCAAGATAGCTCACCTTCCATTGTTTAAATGTTCAGAAATCGATTAGATGCGCTGCGGATTGATTTAATAGTTAGGGAACGAACAATGGAGACGTCCCTCCCCCTCTTCTGCGAAGAGGAAGAAGAACCCGGCCGTCCCGTGATTCATGATGTCAACAACTCCCTCCCACCCGTGGTTGAGCGGGGGATGGATCACGAGGGCATGAGTCACGCCGGGCGCGGGGGAGGGGCAGAGTAGGATAAAGAGGAGATCCTTTTTCTTTGTTCGTGTTCGGGGGTTGTTCAGTCGAGCTTTGGTTTCTGCTTGGCTGGTTGTTCAGTAGAGCTACGGCCACTGCTTGACTCTGGTTAGGGTTGGAGGCTTTTGAAAGCTTTTTGCTTCAAGCTGCCTTGTTTGGAAGAGAGTTGAGCTGGTTACTCAGCTCGAGCTGCGAGTGGTGGCTTCTTCTTCGTGGTTCGTGGAGTTCTTTGTTCTCCGTTTGGTTCCCGGCTTGGTGCGACTCATTGACCTCTTCTTGGAGGTGGTTCCTTGGGGGAAGCGGCGCATCGACGGGAAGGATCGGCGCATCGACGGGAAGGATCGGCGCATCGACGGGAAGGATCGGCGCCTCGTCTCACCAGCACGTGTTGAGAAGCGCGGGAGGATTCGCGGGAGCTCAGGAAGGATCGCGGCTTACGGCGATTGGATCCAGCTCGCTCTCGCTGGAGCCCGGGTCTGAACAACTTGAAGACCACACGAGGTGGAGAGGTTTGAGATAGGTTCTGGGTTTCAGCACACCTGTCCTCTGAGCTGGAGCTCGTTATTAAAGGCCTCAGCCACCATTTCTTGGGTGTGTGTGTGTGTGTACGTGTGTCCGTGGGCCCGTCTAATAAGTCGGAAATTGTTAAGTGCTTTGTGTGCTGTAAATCTTTGCATTGCATTTCGTATAGTCGGAATAGTTCTGCTCTTACGTGTTTCCCTCGTTCCCCATTATTATTCATAAATATCCCAATTGTTAAACGTTTTCAGCTCGTCGCGTCGATTCTTTCATTGACTGAGCATTTTGTGTGTTGGGAGTTAGAAAGCCGTTGGTTTGCCGTGAAAGGGGGACATTTGGACCGACAGTTCTCGGAGATTAAGCCACTCGGAATCGCGCACGGGACAGCCTCGCCTCGGCGGTTTGTTCTGTACGAGTTCCGTCGAGGGTGGAATACCCCGGTAGTTGGATCACGTGGGTATTTAGGTACATCGAAGATTGGCAATCGATCCTACCCCACGTGATCTGCCCATTGGCGTATTTCGGTTCTTGTACAAGGACCGGTCGCTCGGACTTATCTGGGCGGCGATCTATATTCCGGGCGATCGGTCGGGCCGACTTGCGGAACCGTCAGAGCGGTCGGTTGGCGGCCGACGACCCCCGGCCCCGTAAATATATATATATATATATATATATATATATATATATATATATATATATATATATATATATATATATAGTTACAAATTAGGCGGTTCGGACAGCCTACGCATGACCGCTTCAGCCCAACCGCAGTGTCGCGTTCCGCCGAAAACCAAATTCAGTCGTAGCTTCCTGGACAACTCCAGAAACCTGCTACGGGTGCCTTAACGCACCATAAACTGTCAATATTCTGTCAACGCGGTACAGGGTTAATCGCCAAATCTCGATATATATAATTATCTGCGCAGACAGAAGTACCGAGAATTTATACCTCGACGGTACTCGTACGGAAACGAGCCGCGAAGCGCGCTCGTTCCGTGTGCGATGCCGAGCGGTTTTAATCGTCAAGTTCCGTTGGACCAAATGACCACTTTTCTTTGGCTTTAATAGCCTGCCAATTTCCCGAACGCGCCGTGGAAGTCAATGGGAGGAAATGACGCAATGAGCAGATTGACATTCAAACAATGGGTGCATTTATTTCAAATAAGCAATCAATGGGGGAAGGGGACATGACACAAGCAAAGCCTACAGCCGATGTCTATTTATTATGTACAGGCATGCACTTAACCAACAATTCTACTGTACGTAAGGAGACAAGGCGCCACAGAACACTCTCATACAAAACCCCAGAAAAGAAACCTCGTGAGCCTTTATTCCAACTCGGAGCCTGGATGACCGAAGGCTCACAAGAGGCTGGGCAGGTTACCTGACCGCCCCTTGTGACGGCTCGAAGGTCTTCGGGTCGGTGACCCCTGGTGTCTCTTGCTTGACCCTCGTGTCGCAATGCGCCAGTTGCTGAGCGCCGGGCGGCTTGAGCAGCTTGGCGAGCAGCTTGCGCGGTTCCCCTCGGACGTCCGGCCTTCATGCGGCCTGGTCGGTCGGGCCTGGCCAGCGACGCGTTCGGAGAAGTGAACGGGTCTTTGCTCTTTTAGTTGATGCTCTTTCGGACCCGTTCACTACCTCAGCCTCACTCGACCATCTCAGGGCCATTCACCCGGACCACGATGCAGATTGCTCGACTCCACCAGAGCTGGCAAGACCTCTGGCGCGCGCTTCTCTCCGGCTGTTTTCCGACGACCTCCGATACTCCTCTGGTGCTCTCTGACTTCTTCGCAACCGACACTCGACTCACTTGACTCGACTCCACCCTTTTAATAAGACTGGGCGCCCGCCCTTCAAACTCTCACCCGAGGCTGGGGCTCCGCCCACTCTTCACCTCCGACCTCTCACCCCTCGAAAGCATCGCTGGAAACCCCAAGTCCGACATCACTAGTTGGTTCCGGGGAAGCCCTCGTTTTGATCCGTTTATGCAAATCGGCTCGTGCCGCGGCCGTTCGCGCACCATGGCGGCTGGTGCAGTGGTGGCGTTGGGGAGATGATGATGATGGCGTTTTTGAAGGAGATGCTGGGTTGCGAAGATGGCGTTGTTTGTCGATGGTGATAAGATGTTGTGTTGTTTTAAAATAAAAGATAGAAAAAGAAAAATGGCTACCTCAAAGATTCACAGCCCGGCACACGAACAATCCCCTTTACACATCGGTGGGGATTCTAACCTGAAACACATACTTATCGAAATAACTGATCTTCGGGGAACCTGAACGATGTTCTGTGAATTTCCACAACCGCAACAATATATAACTATATATATATATATATATATATATATATATATATATATATATATATATATATATATATATATATATATATATATATATATATATATATACATATATATATATATATATATATATATATATACATATATACATACATACATATATATATATATCTATACAAATATGTATATATATATATATATATATAAATATATATAAATGTGTATGTATATATACACACACACACACACACACACACACACACACACACACACACACACACACACACACACACACACACACACACACACACACACACACACACACACACACACACACACACACACACACACACACACACACACACACACACACACACAGGTGTTGGCGCAGTGGTTAGGGCAGTGGCTTGGGACCCAAAAGGTCCTGAGTTCAAGCCCCATTGGGACACTGAATTAATATATGTATATATATAATGTGTGTACGTTTGTATATTGTATATGTATATATGTATATATGTATATATGTATATATGTATATATATATATATATATATATATATATATATATATATATATATATATATATATATATATATATATATATATATATATATATATATATATATATATACATATATATCCCAAGTCGAAGACACCAGGGGGTTGACTCAGCCTGCCATCCTTCCGAGGTCGGCGAAATGAGTACCAGTTGTACTGGGCCCGGTGTATGCCCCGGTTAGAATAGGTGTACCATATCCCTGTGTGTCGTAAGAGGCGACCAGGGTTGCGTCAGGAAGGGCATCCGGCGTAAAAACCTATGCCAAATCATTATGCGGACAACAAAACGAATTTCCATACCGGATCGGTCGAGGCCCGGGTTTCCAACGACCGCCACTGGTACCGGTGGTCAGCAGAGTACCAGTGGAAATTGTGCTATTGCTGGGCGAAGGAGGAGAAGGAGACGAGGAAGGCGAGTCCGGAGGCAGTGGGAGAGGGGGAAGGGTAGAAGTGTGGAGGTGAGAGTTGGAACTCTGAATGTTGGGACGATGACTGGCAAAGGGCGAGAGTTGGCTGATATGATGGAGAGAAGAAAGGTGGACATACTGTGTGTACAAGAGACCAAGTGGATGGGGAGTAAGGCGCGGAGCATTGGAGGTGGTTTCAAACTGTTCTACCATGGTGTGGATGGGAGGAGAAATGGTGTCGGGGTAATCCTGAAGGAAGATTATGTCAAGAGGGTATTGGAGGTGAGGAGAGAGTTTGACCGAGTGATTAGTGTGAAGTTGGAAATTGAAGGGGTGATGATGAATGTCATCAGTGCATATGCCCCACATATGGGGTGTGAGATGGAGTATAAAGAAGATTTCTGGAGTGAGTTAGATGAAGTGGTGGAGAGTGTATCCAAGGATGAAAGAGTGGTGATTGGAGCAGATTTCAATGGGCATGTTGGGGAAGGGAATAAAGAGGATGAGGAGGTGATGGGGAGGTACGGTCTCAACAAGAGAAACGTGGAAGGGCAAATGGTGGTAGAGTTTGCAAAAAGAATGGAAATGGCAGTGATAAATACGTATTTCAAGAAGGAGGAACACAGGGTGACGTACAAGAGTGGAGGAAAGTGCACACAGGTGGATTACATCTTAAGCAGGAGATGCAACCTGAAAGAGATTAGTGACTGTAAGGTGGTGGCAGGGGAGAGTGTCGCTCGACAGCATCGATGGGTGGTCTGTAGGATGACTTTAGAGGTGAGGTTGAGGAAGAGAGTGAGGGCTGAACCAAGGACCAGATGGTGGAAGCTGAAGGAGGAAGACTGTTGCGTGAAATTTAGGGAGGAGGTGAGTCAGGCGTTGGATGGTGGTAAAGATGGATGGGATGATTGGGCAACGACAGCAGAAGTTGTGAGGGAGATAGCTCGGAAGGTACTTGGTGTGACATGTGGACAGAGGAAGGAAGATAAGGAGACTTGGTGGTGGAATGAGGAAGTACGGGAAAGTATAAGGAAGAAGGGGTTGGCGAAAAAGAAGTGGGATAGTCAGAGAGATGAAGAAAGTCGGCAGGAGTACAAGGAGTGGCGGCAAAAGGCAAAAAGAGAGGTGGCAAAGGCCAAGGAAAAGGCATATGACGAGCTGTATGAGAAGTTGGATACAAAAGAAGGGGAAAAGGATTTATACCGATTGGCAAGACAGAGGGACCGAGCTGGGAAGGATGTGCTGCAGGTTAGGGTGATAAAGGACGTAAATGGGAATGTGCTGACGAGTGAGGAGAGTGTGTTGAGAAGGTGGATGGAGTACTTTGAGGAGCTGATGAATGAAGAAAATGAGAGAGAGAAGGTTGGAAGAGGTGGAGATAGTGAATCTGGAAGTGGGGTGGATCAGTAAGGAAGAAGTGAGGACTGCTATGTAGAAGATGAAAAGTGGAAAGGCAGTTGGCCCAGATGGTATACCAGTGGAGGCATGGAAGTGCTTAGGAGAGATGGCAGTGGGGTTGTTAACCAGATTGTTTAATAAAGTCTTGGAAAGTGAGAGGATGCCGGAGGAGTGGAGATTAAGTGTACTGGTTCCGATTTTCAAGAATAAGGGTGATGTGCAGAGCTGTGGAAATTACAGAGGGATAAAGTTGTTAAGCCACACCATGAAGTTGTGGGAAAGAGTAGTGGAAGCTCGGTTGAGAGGAGACGTGACGATCTGTGAGCAGCAATATGGGTTTATGCCCGGAAAGAGCACCACTGATGCGATGTTTGCTTTGATAATGTTGATGGAGAAGTATAGGGAAGGCCAGAAGGAGTTACATTGTGTGTTTGTGGATTTAGAGAAAGCTTATGATAGGGTGCCAAGAGAGGAGTTGTGGCATTGTATGAGGAAGTCGGGAGTGGTGGAGAAGTATGTGAGGATCGTGCAGGATATGTATGAGGACAGTGTGACAGTGGTGAGGTGTGCGGTAGGAATGACGGACCGGTTTAAGGTAAAAGTGGGATTGCACCAAGGATCGACTTTGAGCCCTTTCCTGTTTGCAATGGTGATGGACAGGTTGACGGACGAGATCAGACTGGAGTCCCCATGGACTATGATGTTCGCGGATGACATCATGATCTGTAGGGAGAGTAGGGAGCAGGCTGAGGCGAGCCTCGAGAGGTGGAGGTACGCACTGGAGAGAAGGGGAATGATAGTCAGTCGGAGTAAGACGGAGTACATGTGCGTAAATGAGAGGGAGGGTGGTGGTATGGTACGGTGCAAGGAGTTGAGGTGGGGAAGGTGGATGGGTTTAAATACTTGGGATCAACTGTCCAAAGTAACGGAGTGTGTGGGAGAGAAGTGAAAAAGAGAGTGCAGGCAGGATGGAGTGGGTGGAGAAGAGTTGCAGGAGTGATTTGTGACAGAAGGATAGCTGCAAGAGTGAAGGGGAAAGTATATAAGACGGTAGTGAGACCAGCTATGTTGTATGGTTTGGAGGCGGTGGCGCTAACAAAAAGACAGGAAGCGGAGCTGGAGGTGGCAGAGTTAAAGATGCTGCGATTCTCGTTGGGAGTGACGAGGATGGACAGGATACGGAATGAGTATATTAGAGGGACAGCGCAGGTAGGACGGTTTGGAGACAAAGTGAGAGAGGCGAGATTGAGATGGTTTGGACATGTGCACAGGAGGGAAACGGAGTATATCGGGAGAAGGATGTTGAAGATGGAGCCGCCAGGCAGGAGGAGAAGAGGAAGGCCAAAGAAGAGGTTCATGGATACGGTGAGGGCGGACATGCGGGTGGTTGGAGTGTCAATGGAAGATGTGGAGGATAGAGCGAAATGGAGACGGTTGATCTGCTGTGGCGACCCCTAACGGGAGCAAGCCGAAAGAGGAAGAAGAAGAAGATATATATATATATATATATATATATATATATATATATATATATATATATATATATATATATATATATATATATATATATACTTACATATATGGCTAATGCTATCTGTGTGTCCCAACCTTAAAACACAGTAACGCTCCTCAGAGAGAACAAAACAAATTCAATCAAAGTCACTTCAAATTAATCCAAACCTATGGAAGAATTATAATTTTTTTCAATCACACACAAAAAACAACTTGAACCCGGGTGGTGTATAGCCAACAAGCCACTGCCTCCATCACTCCCAAAATTGTTTTCCCTTTGCTGTTAAGAAATATACAACCTCCCATTTTTGAGATCTTTCAGTCAGCGCAAGAATAAAAGGCTTCCTTTTTTCATATCATGGTATTTTTACCATGGTTTCTGCGAGTTTGACTGAAACAAAAATCGTGGAAAGTCTATTGAACAACGGACTTGATTCACATCTTTCAAAATTCCATGAACCACACCCACACCACCCATCCGTAAACAACATTGTTCCTCAAAAGTCAAAACACACGACTCACTGAGGGCATAATGAGTTATAAATTCGACCTGAACATCTCTGATTCAATGATGAAGGCCAGGCTGAAGAGCATTAAAATACAACTCCACACATTAACTGAGTCAATGAGCTCACAGTGCTCATGTAACTTTGTTGTAATTGGGCACTGGTCGTGGCACACACACGATACCTTGTTGAGCAAATTGATCAACAAAACACCTTATGGTGCTCAATAGCACAAGTGTGAACTAAAGGGAATTGTCGGTGACACGATGGGTAAAGGAGCCCGGAGGAAGAGAAAAATGGAGTTTAAACTTCATCAGAGTTGGAAAATAAAAATGAACAATAAATAAAAATAAATAATAATAATAAAAATTAAAAAAAATAACTCAAAATAAATAACAACTTCATCTACACCTTGCACTTGTGACCAGTCAGTAGAACCGATTAATCAGGAGTTGACAGCACAATGTATGAAATTCTATTAAAAGTGATGGAAATGCCAATCTAACCAAGGTACACAGATTTGTAGGACAATATGACACATGACTCGTTTTGTAACTCACAACCAAAAGCATCATGCCAAAGGATCAATGCTTGGACTGGATTGGCTACAGAGAGATCACACGTCCCACGATTACTCATGAAGGCTCCACCGAGACATCGACAAAAACAGAGGAATGGCATGTGAACATCATGGTGACTATTTAATTAAAACAGCAAACGAATGATATCTCAATTGTGAATGAAAAGTGGCACCAAAGAGTTGGGGAGGGTAAAGTTAAAACTTGAAATTTTGTGAAATCTGGATTTTCACATTCAAACTGCAATGTAATAATAATAATAATAATAATAATAATAATAATAATAATAATAATAATAATATTTCTTTCATGCCATAAATGCACATAAGGCTGTCAAGGAAGTTTCATTGGCAAGGAGTAGAGTCCTGGACAGTCACCACTCCACCACAGGTTACCCAGAATGGTTATTACTCCGGTACACGGGTACTCATTTTGCCGATCTCAGAAGGATGGCAGGCTGAGTCAACCCCACCTGGTGTTAATTCAGTGGTTGGCAGTGGCTTGAACTCAGGACCCTAAGGTCCCAAGCCAGCCACCTTAACCGCTAAGCAAACACAAGGCATAAACTGAAATGTTTTGGTGATAAAATGAATTGGTGATTGAAGGGTGAGTCACATGAGGACGATGGAGTTCGCACACTATCCACAGCATCTGCATCTGTGCTGCTGAAGTATCATGGCAGAAAATGCACTGGGTGATTTGTCATTTACTTTCCCCACAGTGGTCTGGACCAGAATTCAAAATATGGGCAGGGTACCGTAGGACAACGGCCTACTTCTAAGTAAGACACCGTGGGATTGTAGTCATGTCGTGTCGTGTCACAACATATCCTGATCCAGACTCGAGTCGTAACTTATCCCAATCCAGACACCCATGGTCGGTGAAGAGGAACTCTCCAACTCAATGGTTACACTTTGTATGGTTGGCTCGTCTAATAAAAAGGCACCGAGGGATCTTTGATGTCCAACGGCAAATGCTAGCAAACAGAGAACCCAGCTTAACATCCTTCAAAAGCATGGTGTGCTCAATGATGGAAAGCCCTGACTTCTCAACATGTGTAACAGTTAATAGTTGGTGTGTGGAGTGAACCCAGATGAAACAACTCACAGGTGAGTATGTTCCCTCATAGCTATCCCGTCATAACCATAATCATGTTTAATGATAAAATTGGTGCAAAGTTCAGTCATGTCATTCATGAAGGTCATGGGCCTTGCAGCAGGACAATTACCCCAAACACACTTCAAAAAGCACCCAGGAATGGTTCAAGATAATACGCTGGACTGTTCTGAAGTGGCCAGCAATGAGTCCGGATCTAAATCCCATTGAACATATCTCAAATCTGAAAACAGCAGTTGGGAGAAGATTCCCTTCAAATCTGGGAGAACTGGAGCAGTTTGCACAAGAGTGGGCCAAATTACCAGTAGAGGTGTAGGAAGCTCATTCATCGCTATAGGAAGCGCTTGACTGCAGTTATTTTGTACAAAGTCTGTGCTACCAAATATTAAGTCGAGGGCATCAATAATTTTGTCAATGCCATTTATTTTTATTTTCTGATTTAAAAGGATATATTAAGTTCTGAATCGAAAACAAAGCTTCTGTAGTATTAACAGTGAAATAAAGAATTGTGGAGACAAAATACTTTTGTCAATTTCAACTTGTTTTGGGAGATAATTGTAAGTTATTTGAAAAAATGCAAGGGTGCCAATATTTTTGTCCATGAGCAATATAAATCTGTCTATTTAACTATCGAATATATTGTTACGGATTTCAGAATCCGGTCTGATGAAAGCATCCACACATCCAGGTCCTCAGACAGTTATTTCCTTAAATGCATGTTCAGATTCACCCCATCCCCATGTCTAATGGGATTTTCAATGTGATGCGTTGAGAATTGTAAAGGATTGATCCCCTCTCTTATGGGAAGCTTTTTCTCTTTACGACAGACACGTTTACACACATTTCTTTCACGAGCTCTGAAGCCCGCCCCCCCCCATTCTTCCTCAACAATCTTTCGTGAGCTCCGATGCCCGCCTTTTTTGAGAGCACACGGGTCATCATGGTAACCATGCGCCATTGGGGCGGGGTGAGCTTGGGGGTGGACTGCAGCCGCGGAGACGCCCGGAGATATAAAAAGAACGGGAGGTACGTTCTGTCAGGAAAAAAGCGGGAGAAAAAAAAAAGCGAGAGAAAAAGCGTGAGGAGAAAAAGCGTGAGGAGAAAAGCGAAAGGAGGAAAAAGCGGGAGAGAAAAAAGCGGGAGAGAAGAA
This sequence comes from Eptatretus burgeri, assembly GCF_056783735.1. Lineage (NCBI taxonomy): Eukaryota > Metazoa > Chordata > Myxini > Myxiniformes > Myxinidae > Eptatretus > Eptatretus burgeri. The sequence continues at coordinate 42,902,152 of NC_140978.1, read as the reverse complement.
AGCGGGAGAGAAGAAAGCGGGAGAGAAGAAAGCGGGAGAGAAGAAAGCGGGAGAGAAGAAAGCGGGAGAGAAGAAAGCGGGAGAGAAGAAAGCGGGAGAGAAGAAAGCGGGAGAGAAGAAAGCGGGAGAGAAGAAAGCGGGAGAGAAGAAAGCGGGAGAGAAGAAAGCGGGAGAGAAGAAAGCGGGAGAGAAGAAAGCGGGAGAGAAGAAAGCGGGAGAGAAGAAAGCGGGAGAGAAGAAAGCGGGAGAGAAGAAAGCGGGAGAGAGGAAAGCGGGAGAGAGGAAAGCGAGCAAGAAGTGGGTGTCTGACCAGCACCAACGAGACAATTCGTCCTTCATAGTGCTTCGGCAAGCGAGCTTGTGGTGCGCGTGTGGGTGTCTGACCAGCGTCAACAACGAGACAATTCGTCTTTCCCAGTGCTTGCGCAAGCGAGCGTGTGGTGCGTGTGTGGGTGTGAGCAGCGCCGACAACGAGTGAGGCACGGGTCAGTCACAACGAGTGAGGGGCAGGTCAATCACCAACAGACCGTGTGGGTCACTGAACGTCACCAGTTTCGTGAAGTGTGAGGAGCTGCCCGTCTTGCAGCACCAGGGTCTAAACCCACAACAGACGATTTCGGTGCCCCCCCGCCCCCAGACGTCGACTGTCATTCAAGGCTGTTGGCGAGTGGGTGCACATTTCAGGACGTTTTCACTTCACGGATGACTTCTCTCTGGTGAGCGAGACGTCTCTTCTCCCCCCCCCTCCCTCCCGAATGATCTGCTGGGTATCCTTGTCTGTGTTTAGTTGTAAGGAAGTCAACCCAACGATAAGCATCTGCTCTGTCTCTTTCCTGTCATTTTGATTGATTTTGCCTGATTAACTATTCATTTCGATTGCTTTGGAATTTGTTCATTTATTTACCTCAGAAAATTAAAGGTTCTTTTTATTTATTTATTTTCTTAATAATAAATTATTTATTGACTTCCAATATATATATATATATATATATATATATATATATATATATATATATATATATATATATATATATATATATATATATATATATATATATATATATATATATATATATATATATATTTATATATATGTATGTATACTGTAGCCTGGTGTTGGCGCAGTGGATAGGGCAGCGGCTTGGGATCCAAAAGGTCCTGAGTTCAAGCCCCGTTGGCCACTGAATTAATACACCAGGGGGTTGACTCAGCCTGTCATCCTTCTGAGGTCGGCGAAATGAGTACCAGTATACTGGGCTGGTGTATACCACAGTTAAAATCGGTGTACCATATCCCTGTGTCGTAAGAGGTGACCAGGGTTGCGTCAGGAGGGCATCCGGCGTAAAACATGTGCCAAATCACTATGCGGATCATACGGATGATCCGCTGTGGCGATCCCTATCGGCAGCAGCCGAAAGAAGAAGAAGATATACATATATACTGTATCTCTGCATCTTAGATCGACGAAACATGGCGACACCCCTTCTATGGATTCCGCCATTTCAGCTACACCCATTTCTGACAGGTGTATAAAATGAAGCATACAGCCATGCAATCTCCATTGATAAACATTGGTAGGAGAATGGGCCGTACTGAAGAGCTCAGTGACTTTCAACGTGGCACCATCATAAGATGCCACCTTTCCAACAAGCAGTTAGTCAAATTTCTGCCCTGCTGGAGCTGCCCCGGTCAACTGCAAGTGATGTTATTGTGTTATACATATATACATATGTAGTATATACAGAATATATATATTGTTGTGGTTGACGAAATTCGCAAACCACCATTCAGGTCCCTTAGGTGAGATATCTCTGTAAGTATATGTGTAGTTAGGCCCAAACCCGTTGTTTAGAGGGAATAAATGTCATTCATGCGGGCTGCGACCCTTTTAGATAGCCGTTTTTCTTTTACTATCTTTATTTTGGACCAGCCGCCATTACTACCACCACCAACCACGTCTCAACAGCCATCACACAACAACCACCAACCGCAACGCCGCTTCACAACAACAGCCACGACCTTTACCGTCACAACTCGCCCTCGCAACCATCGCATCACCGTCATTCCCACGCCGCTTGTGGGCACCGATACTGGACTTGTGCAGGGCGCGCACCGAGCAGGGGTGCAAAAGCGCCGGCCTTTCTGAAGAAAACGGATCAAAAACTACTCACGCCCACTTCTGTTCCGTCCTATCGGCGAGCGTGGGGCGATTTGGCCCCGCCTCCAGGTACGTTGGAGTGTGGTCGCTATATGCAAATTCATGGATCAAAAAGCAGTCACGCCCACTTTTCCTCGGTCCAATGGGGAGCCAGTTAGAGGTGAAGGGTCGGAGGTAAAGGGTCGAAGGTGAAGGAGCGAGGCCACGGGGGATATAAACGACCGCGTTTGTCAGTCAAGGGGAGTTGTCGGTGGAGCTGGGAAGAAGTGGTAGTAGTCAGAGTGAAGAGGACGGAGCTGTGGAGAGGTGGCGGCGGCGAAGACGGTCGAAGGGGTGCTCGTGTCGGAGTCGGGGAGCTGCGGAGGGAGAGGCCGGCGGCGCGACCGAGGTCGTGGTGGAGACGCTCGTCGCGGGACCCGAGACAGGGAGATATCCTCCATCCCCCGAGCATCAACAACCCCCTCCTGTTTCCCCCGCGCTGAGATAGTGCGAGAAGGGGGCCCCTTTCCCACCCCCTACCAGACACTGTCCGCGAGGCCCGCGGAGTCGGGGCGCCACCGCCATCTTGCGGCTCATCATCAGACGGGTAGGCCCGACGCGGTCTCGGCCCCAGGCCCGCCTGCCCCCCTCATCCTTGAGGGTGGTCCTTTTCTTTTGCTTTGGGTATATGTGTTGTCGGCACCGTCTGTGAAGTAAAACTGTATAAGTGTTGCCGTGTGCTCGGTAGTCGGTTAGATCTGCATTGTTGCATTTGCTTTTTGTGTATTATTGTGTTTCTTCTTCTTTTACATTTGCTTTTGGTGTAATTGTATATGTGTGCTTTCCGTTCATTGCGAAATAAATGTGCTTCATGTTGAACTGTTTTCCCGTTTCGCTTCGTCTTTTCCTTTATTGAATCTCCATCTTACTTCACGTAAAGGGTTGGTCGTGGGCTAAAACGCCCGATAATTAATCGAACCGTCGAGGCCGACGATAACACCGCTCGGTTATCCCGATAGTACGGAACGGGTCGCTTAAAGTGGCCCGTGTCCGAAGTCGACCTGCGGCGAGGTGCGATCGCCCGGTCTACCCTCCGTGTGGGTACTTAGGTAGGTCGAATTTGGCGAGCAACCCTATCCCACGCGGGGGGCCGGTTGGCACGATCGTGGTGAGGCCGAAAGGTACACCCGTGACTAGTTCCCGGCGTTAGTCCGAGAGGGTCACGACGGGATTGTCCGTCCGGTGGGCGACGTGCCGCGATTCGAGTTACGTGGCCGCTCGCACGCCGGCGGGCGCGAATCCGCAACAATATATATATATATATATATATATATATATATATATATATATATATATATATATATATATATATATATATATATATATATACATATATATATATACACATATATATATATACACCGGGCGTAGTTGCGTGCGCCTGTAATCCGGCTACTTGGAGGCTTGGGTTGGAGGATCGCTTGAGGACGGGTGCTCTGCGCTGGGCCGCGCTATGAGAGGCAGCCCGGAATCATGGCGAAACCCAATCCTTATCCCTGTGTCGTAAGAGGCGACCAGGGTTGCGTCAGGAAGGGCATCCGGCGTAAAACCTATGCCAAATCAGTATGCGGATCATAACGGATGATCCGCTGTGGCGACCCCTAACGGGAGCAGCCGAAAGATGAACAACTATATATATATATATATATATATATATATATATATATATATATATATATATATATATATATATATATATATATATATATATATATATATATACACACACACATATACGTATACATATATATGTAAATACATGAATATTGTTACGAATTCCACCGGTTCGACACCCACGCACGACCGCTTAAGGCCCAACCGCAGTCGCGCGTCCGCCGAAAACCGGAATTCAGTCGTAGCTTCCGAATAACTCCGGAAACCTGCTACGGGTGCCTTAACGCACCATATATTGCCAATATTCTGTCCACGCGGTACAGGGTTAATCGCCGAATCTCGATATACCTAATTATCCGCGCAGACAGAAGCACTGAGAATTTATACTTCGAAGGACCTTGAGCGGGGCGAGCCGTTACCGTACTCGCACCGTGCGTGACCCGAGCGGTTATCACCAAGGTCCGTCGGACCAAATGACCACTTTTATTGGCTTTAGCAGCCTGCTAATTTCCCGAACGCACCGTGGAAGTCAATGGGAGGAATGGACGCAACAAGCAGGTTTACATTCAACAATGGGGCATTTATTAAACAAGCAATCAATGGGGGAAGGGGACATGACACAAGCAAAGCCTACAACCGATGTATATTTAATTATGTACAGACATGCACTGAACCAACAATTCTACTTACAAAGACAAGGCGCCACAGAACAGACTTTCATACAAAAACCCAGAAAAGAAACGGGCCCGTGGGCCTTCATTCGAACCCGGAGCCTGGATGACCGAAGGCTAAGAGGCCGTGCAGGTTATCTGGCCGCCCCTGGTGACGGCTCGAAGGCCTTCGGGTCTACGACCCGTGATGTCTCTGCCTGGCCCTCGTGTCGCAACGCGCCAGTCGCTTGAGCGGCTGGGCGGCGTAAGCAGCTGTGTGAGCGGCTTGAGCGGCTGCTTGGTTCTCCTCGGTGGTCCGGCTCTCATCGCGGCCTTTGGTCGGGCCTGGCCGGCGATGCTTTCAGAGGAGTGAACGGGTCCTTGCACTTTGAGTTGATGCTCTCTGTGACCCGTCCACCACCTCACCGACGTCGCTCGACCGCCTTCAGGGCCGTTCGCCCGGACCACCAATTTCCGCCGCTGTGCTGTCGACCGTCATCCCAAGCGCCTCCGACTGGCTCTCCTCCCCGCGACGACTCCTCCTTCTCTCGCTTCTCCAGCTTCGACACACACTGGCTCTCCTCGCCCGGCGACTGCCGCTTCGACTTCTCCGACACTCTGGCTTCCTGGCCCGCTTCTGCCCAACTGGCTCTCCTCGCTCGGCGACTGCTTCTCCCCAACTGCGTCGTGCTCCGCCCTTTTATAGGGCTGGTCGAGCCGCCCCTTGAACTCTCACCCGAGGCCGGGGCTCCGCCCATTCTTCACCTCCGACCTCTCACCCCTCGAAAGCCTCGCTGGAAACCCCATGTTTGACGTCACTGTTTTTTTTCGGGAAAACCTTCCTGTGATCCGTATATGCTAATCGGCTCGCGCCGCGGCCGTTCGCCGTCGTCCCATACTGACGGTTGGTGCGGAGGTGGTGTTGTTTGTCGAGGAGATGACAGTGTTGCGGAGTTATAAAATAAAAGAGAGAGAAAGAATAATGGCTACCTCAAAGATTCACAGCCTGGCACACAAACAATTCCCTTTACACATCGGTGGGGATCCTAACCTGAAACACATACTTATCGAAATAACTGATCTCCGGGGAACCTGTATGTTTTGTGAATTTACACAACCGCAACAATATTATATATATATATATATATATATATATATATATATATATATATATATATATATATATATATATATATATATATATATATATATATATATATATATATATATATATATATATATATATATATATATATATATATATATATATATATATATATGAAAACACAGACCGATCAATTGTGCTGCTGTGGGAAAAAGGTACTGGTATAGTGAGAGTAAAACTCGGTTTGGATCTGAGATCCTTACTTGAGATCAGATGTTAAGCAAAACCAAAACAAGATTTAGTCAGGGATGGAAGTGGCAATAGGTTGTGTTTATGGAACCCAAAATTATTCTACAGATGACTATCTATATCAGGAGAGGCCAAAGGATTCACACATATGTTCAGTGCATGTTGTAATCCAGTCGCTCTCCCATTCATAAGCATCTCATGCAAAGAGTACCATTAGGCGATAAACAAGAGATAATATACAGCCAGCTCAATATCAGTGAATTTGAAAGGTCGCAGAAGTGATAAACCTCCAGAAAAAAGTGACGCCAATCCAAGATTTCTAGCAAATCATAAAGCAACTTGGCGTTCAGTTATTTACTTTAGGTCAATAGGTGAACCTGTCTAAGAAGGTGATATTGTCAAATAAAATGAAGCTTGGTTTGGAGCGATGACTTCAACATCTGTCATCCCTCAGACCGGCAAGCAGCAGCTTCTTCGCTCACTGCAGATCTGGATAAAATCACAAACTGGTCCAACACGTGGAACATGTCTTTCAATCCAGACAAATCTCACACTCTCACTATGTCTCTTCGAAAGGACCGTTTACAAAACCCCCCCATCCACTTTCTCAACAATCCTCTGGAAGAAGTCTTTTCTTTCAAGCTTCTGGGTCTCACTATCTGCCATGACCTTTCCTGGGAAAGTCACATTTCCAACCTTGCCTCAAAAGCCAGTCGCCGAATGGGAATCCTCCGTCGTGCAAAGTCCTTCCTCGGCCCTCTTGAGCTCCTGACCACTTACAAAGCTTTTGTCCGTAGCCTGATGGAGTACTGCTCTCCCCTCTGGGCTGGTGCTCCTGCCTCCCACCTTTCTCGACTTCACGCTGTCGAAACCAGGGCTTTTAAGATCATTGGCATCTCCCGCAATGAAGCTGAGTCTTTGGGCCTCTCACTCAATCACCGCAGGTTGGTCGGTGGTCTTTCTGTCTTCTACCGACTCCTCTCCAGCCTTGCCCCCCTGCTCTCTCTGCGATTTGTCCCAACCACATTTCCACAGGGCGCTCAAGGTCCGCCAACAACCCCCTTCTGGTAAAACTACCAAAATCACGAATCACTGCTCATCTTCACTCTTTCATTCCTCTTTTTCCCGCCTTTGGAATAAACTTCCTCACTCTATTCTTTCCCATTCTTCCCTTCAGGCTTTCAAAACAGCTGTTCACCACCACCTCTTATCTTCCCCCATCCAAATCCTCGATCTTTTCTACCCCCGATAATCCACCCAAGCCCACTTCCTTCAATTCTCCTGCTTTCCTTCCTGAAAGTCCCTTTAATGTCCATCTTCCCCTCGCCATGTTCCCCATCCCATCCCCATCCCTCTCCCTTCCACAGTTCACCTGTGTCTGTTCCCCAATGTTTTGTCCCTTCCACTCCCGCCCCTCTTGTCTCATGCCTCCTTGCTGTGAGTTGTGTGTTAGCTCTCATACGAGCCTCGACCAAGGTATACAAAAAAAAAAAAAAAAAAAAAAAAAAACATCTCACGAGACATTTTAGAGTGCAAAAGGCCTTTGTAACCTCACCATGAAGGTGTAGGAGAGGGAATTGTAATCGGTGTGTGTGTGTTTGTGCGTGTGTGTGTTTTTGCATCACTGAGTTTGCCCACAGACATACTATAATATCGCACCACAAGGCACCCTACATTAAAATTGCACCTCAGAGCGGCCTTAAAACAAAGTTATCGAACATAACCACAACATTTCTTCATCTAATTTAACTGCAAGTTGATTTTTGTAACTGAACGTGGAATATGTTAAAGTTATCTGCACCCATTCCTGAGTGTGTGTTTGCCCACACCATCCGTGGTCTTCGGTATGCTGCAAGGCCTACCGGCTCGACTAGCATGCTCAATCGGCCATCAGCACATGTTGAAAAAGTTGTCCAATTTAACTGTAACAACGTAATATCCAATTTCGATACAAGTTCATGAAATACCTTTATGTGCATTATGCTGAAATTCGAGATGAGGTACTGCAACCGATATCATCCAAACAAAGGTGCCTAAAAATTACATAAAACACACACACACACACACACACACACACACACACACACACACACACACACACACACACACACACACACACACACACACACACACACACACACACACACACACACACACACACACACACACACACACTTTGGCCATTATTTCATGGAATTTATCAAGGTTAATTGTGTTGCACTATTGGTTTCACTCAGAGCCAAAGCTCTGAGCTACTTATGCCACCCACCATGAAATGGCGGTGGATATCGGATTTAAGGAAAAAAAAAAAAAAAAGGGGGAAAAATATAGCTATTTTAAAATGTGTTACTCCAAGAAGATGTGTATTAAATCTACATTAATCCAGATGTTCATTTTGATTTTATAAGATTACTGAAAGGGACAATAAAGTGACACTATATTGCATCAAAAAAAATAGTGAAATGAAAATGCAAAATAACCAATCAGAAGCTTTCCAAATGCAGCGCGGGAAGTGGCCACGGTAAACGGGAGACAGAAGAACGCACAGACACCACGTTTCGCAGTATATCTATCTAGAAAATACAACCTGTCACTTCACTGACGAGGATATTAGGTGGTGGGGGGGGAGAGGGAAGGAGACAAAGAAATAGAGAGAGGGAGGGGAGAGAGGGGAGAGAGGGAGGGAGAGAGGGGGAGAGAGAGAGGACAAAGAGAGGAGGGACACAAAGTTGAGTGAGTGAATAAGGGGGAGCAAGGAAGGGGGAAGAGAGAGGAAGGGAGGGGGAGGAAGGGAGAGCACCACCTCACCAAATGTTGCTATACACTGTGGGAGGGAGGGAGGGTTGCGAGGAAGAGGTGAGAGAAAGAGAGAGAGAAAGACAGACAGAGAGCGACAGAGAGAGAGACACACAGAAGTATAGGGGCGGGGGGTGGGGGAGCAAGGGTGGAACAAAGAGAGAGTGAAGGGAGAAAGAAGAAAAATAGAGAGAGAAAGGTGAGGGGTGGAGGTAGGGATAGCAAAGAGAACGATATGTTATGCTTTATGACCGAACACACACACACCCCCAGAGGTTTCAGTACCCAGCAATTTAGGCTTAAACAATGAACAATGCAGAAATAAAGAAAATGACCAAATACTAAGATCTCATAAATGAAGTGAAAAAATCCTGGAAGCGCAGCAGGTTATGGATTTATTATTTTTCTCTCCAAGACAAAGAGCTCTATCATGAATCAGGGTTCTATGGGGGCAGCGTAAAGCGAGGTATTACCTCATTGGTTTTGAAAACATATTTGACAGTCCCACAATGTTAATGTTAATTCAACACTGAAAGCACTTCAACGTTGGCCTTTTTGGTGTACTCATCTGAACCTCTACTTTGTGATGATATAAAGAACCCACTGTTCTTTCCCGTACACTATGTGTATTTATTTATTCATTACCTACCAATGCCCTTGCTACGTTTACGAAAGTACGGTTCACTGATGTCTTCCAATTTCTTTATCCTAAAAGTGATTTATGTACAAGCTCCACAATGGGACCTAAATATGTGTAAGATAATTGTAAAAAAAAAAAAAAACATTTGGAAGAAAATAAGACAAAGTAACCCATTATTTAATGCACCAGTATGTTACTCACATGGATTACTACATTGGATTATGTAAGGAATTATCCAAGATGTAATATCATCATTCATCAGTAATCGCCAATTAAATGTTTTTCTGACAGTACACCCTCCCAAAACTGGGCATACCCATCGTGATCACACCGGCATCTTCTGGCCAAACCTTTCCCCCAATCCCCTCATCCCAAGACCACCGGCAAAGATAAAAACACCCCTAGGCATTAACTGGGGTCATGCTGATCCCAAGTAGCAAGTCCGGATGAAATCGGGTGCAAACTGTAGAAGGAGTAGCATGACAAACACGCACGCACGCGTCCATGAATTGTAGTAAGAATACATTTTGTGAAACGTTTTTAGTATCAATAGTTTGGTAGCACGAGGTGGATTTCCAGAACGACTATTGACAATGCAATCCAGGAGGACATCTGTTATAATGACTACTAAAACAAATGAAAGAGGTGGAGCTACTTGAATTTGTTGCACAATCCCATGGTGTGTTTATGAGGTGAGGTGTGTTCTGCAGATTTCCTTGAGGATGTGTTGAAACTTTGCCTCTCATCACAGAGACAGGGGTCTTGCTTTTGTGCGTTTACGATTAGCTGGTAAACATGTAACAATGTCCTTTTTGCATGCTTGTCCATGTACAATTGGCTAAAAGTAACACAGCCATGTGATATCATATATACTAATATAAAAGCCCATCAAAAATGAGGTTGGAATTCTTTTGTTTGAAATATTCAAAGAGACTGTAAGATCTGATGTTTCGTAGCAAGAAGCGTTATATGAAAACACTAAACGTACAAATGTAAACCTATTTTCTAAATCGTCTGGGACGTTTCATTGCGTTTTGACGGTACAGCCTTGTGAGCATGTCAACGTCTAAAGCCTCGGCCTAGCGCCAGGCGTGCTTCTATCTTCTTTATTTATTTGACACCCGACAGACGTAAACGAACACTCGTTTTACTCTGTGCACGTTGCACATCATGTGCAGCGAATTTCACCTCCCTGTGCCTTGTATTTGTTGTTATTGTTAATCACTTCTGTAAACTGCCCTTGAGACTCAGTTTGCAAGTCACCATCTACATTTACAATGGAAGAGATGGAATTGCTCTTTGCTGAAAAATATTTTTTGAGGTTTTTTTTTTATATCCTGAAAAATACACCAGAGTGAACACACAGTCGTGTTAAGAGATTGGCCTTTAAAACCCTACTCAAATCGTCCAAACGAAGGGGGAGGGGCAGACAAACTACACAATTACACATTGTGTTTTATATCGGTAGACTGCCTGTCAAAGATTTGTAATGCAGTTCAGCAAAAGCTCACTGGAACAATATTACATCAGTGGTGGTCGAGCTCGAGTGGCTTGCTGCAAAGTGAAAAGTCAAATCATTATATTGTTGAGACGCTTCAAATTCAAGTTATGATCTGCAAAATGATTTTTGAAGGCCACACGACCTTTGACCCATGGAACCCAAAATCCAATCAGTTGATCTTTGCATCACGGTATGTACTTGTACCAAGTTTGGTCAAAATCTCTTCAGCAATTCACAAGTCATTGCAGCAACCAAAATCTGCAAGCACGCACACACGTACAGACGGACAACTTGAAAACAGAACGCCTCTGGTGCCTTCAGCTGGGGAGGCATGAAAATATTAAAATTTATATATAACAAGACACAAGCAGCCATATTGCAGCATAAATATGAATTTTTCAAGACTTCAAAATAGCATTTGCTGGAGATAACCGAGTGCATTTTCCTTTTCTTCTTGCATTACATATTCCAAGCAAATGACCTAAGCTGCGTCAGACAAACTGAAAGTGTACATCCACGTATTGTTATGGTTGATACTGTCTTTGAAATGCTCCAACATTCAAAATTATGCTGCAAGCAGCATCTACTAACAGCATATCATGTGTGGAGTACACAAATTATAATCTACCGATATAAAATACAGTGTGTATTTGTCTGTCTCCCCCTTCATAAGGACGATTTGAGTAGGGTTTTAAAGGCCAATCTCTTCACACGACTGTGTGTTCACTCTGGTGTATTTTTCAGAATAAAAAAAAAACTTCAACAAATATTTTTCATCAAAGAGCAATTCTGTCTCTTCCATTGTAAATGTAGATGATGACTTGCAAACTGAGTCTCAAGGGCAGTTTACAGATGTGATTAACAATAACAACAAATACAAGGCACAGGGAGGTGAAATTCACTGCACATGATGTGAAACGTGCACAGAGTAAAACGAATGTTCGTTTACATCTGTAGGGTGTCGAATAAATAAAGAAGATAGAAGCACGCCTGGCGCTAGGCCGAGGCTTTAGACTTTGACATGCTCACAAGGCTGTACCGTCAAAACGTAATGAAACGTCCCAGACGATTTAGAAAATAGGTTTAAATATGTACGTTTAGTGTTTTAATATAACGCTTCTTGCTAGGAAACATCAGATCTTACAGTCTCTTTGAATATTTCGAACAAAAGAATTCCAACCTCTCATTTTTGACGGGCTTTTATATTAGTATATATATATATATATATATATATATATATATATATATATATATATATATATATATATATATATATATATATATATATATGATATCACATGGCTGTGTTACTTTTAGCCAATTGTACATAGACAAGCACGCAAAAAGGACATTGTCACATGTTTACCAGCTAATCATAAACCCACAAAAGCAAGACCCCTGTCTCTGTGATGAGAGGCAAAGTTTCAACACATCCTCAAGGAAATCTGCAGAACACACCTCACCTCATAAACACACCATGGGATTGTGCAACGAATTCAAGTAGCTCCACCTCTTTCATTAGTTTTAGTAGTCATTATAACAGATGTCCTCCTGGATTACATTGTCAATAGTCGTTCTGGAAATCCACCTCGTGCTACCAAACTATTGATACTAAAAACGTTTCACATAATGTATTCTTACTACAATTCACGGACGTGTGTGTGTTCATGTGTGTATGTGTGTATGTGTGTATGTGTATGTGTGTATGTGTGTGTGTGTGTGTGTGTGTGTGTGTGTGTGTGTGTGTGTGTGTGTGTGTGTGTCTTCCAGCATCATTGGGTATTGCGGAGACTCTGCTCAAAGGTGTTAGGACGGTGCATTCCGCCTTCAAATTACTCCTCAATCTGACTATGGTCGACAAAGCGATGTGCAATGTGAAAAATGATTGCGGAATAGGTAAGCTTCACAAATCGTGTGGGACAATGTACCATGTCATACAAGCAGGCATTTTGAGGCACTTGACTGAACTCTGCAAGATATTCGACAAAACAGTACACCCATGAGCACAGTGACAGTTCTTCTTGCCGGTGATTTCAGACAAACTTTGACAATAATTTGGCGGGATAATCAAGCCGATCAAGTCAATGCGAGTCTAAAATCGTCAGTGCTGTGGCAAAAGGTTGAAAAAAATGACCCTCCGTATCAATATGCGCTTGCACTTACGAGGAAATCATAGTGCACACCAGTTCTCCACTCTTCTGCTCGACATTGGTGATGGTAAAAATCGAGCCTGATACTGGTGACGGCCTCCTCCTGCTTCATAAAAAAAAAAATCTGGCTGCAGTGGTGAGTTCCGACAACGATTTGATAAAAACAGCGAGTTTCCTAATTTTTATCTCACCTGGAATGTAGTTCCAGGGAGCTTATGGGATGGTGCGTCATCAGTCAATCAATGAGTAAGTCAGTCCGTTCATCCAAAAACACTTGCAACTTCTCAGAAACCACACACAATTCCGATGAAACTTGACCATAACCTTCATCACCCAGTATGTACCAAAGTTTGTTCATGCTATTAAAAAATAATAATAATCAGAGTCTAAGGAGGTTTATGGTGAGGGGGCAAGGGGGGGGGGGGAGAGGGGTTGGTTCCCAAAATGAGTGCTCAGGGGTATTGCCCCTATTTTTCCAAAATTAGGGAGACACTCATTGATAGTTGCAACAGGCAATACTAGCCCCACGAAACGATTCCGTTCATACACTAAATCAACGACTATTGGAACTATTGGAACGTGTGTCCAGTGAAGAAGTCACCTATAAATCCATTGGCGCTGTTCCAGATGTGGATCAAATTGTACACTATCCTGTTGAGTTTCTGAACTCGCTTCATCCTCCAGGCATGCCACCTCATGAGCTGAAATTGAAAGTCGGGACACCAATCATGCTTCTTCGCAAACGGGATTCCCCAAAATTGTACAATTGAACTTGGTTGGTCATGCGGCAGCTGCTGAAAAAAAATCTCATAAAAGCTATGATCTCCATTGGAGAGTTGTCAGGAGAGAATGTGATGAGATTCCTCATACAGCACTCACTCCCAGCGACTGTCCATTGAAATTCAAGTGGCTCCAATTCCCGGTATCTGTGTCATTCGCCATGACAATAAACAAGACACACAGACAAATGCTGCACCAAGCAGGACTCTATCTAGCCAAGCCATGTGTTTCACATGGCCAGCTTTATGTCAGATGCTCCAGAGTTGGGACTGAAATGGGTTTGATCATATATGTATATGATGCAGGACGAACCAGTAACGTGTAATATACCTGGAAGTTCTTGCATAAAATAAGCCCGATTCAATCATTGAGTAACAAAGCCTACAATCTCCAATCCGTTGAAGACGGGTATCCTGTTAGTTTTCCATAAAAGAGTAGTTATGGCTCTTCTATTGGGATTGTAGACAGTGACTTGCAAACCGAGCCTCAAGGGAGGTGTTCAGAAGTGTTTGTTTTTTTTAATAACAATAAAAGACAAGGTGCAGGGAGATGCAATTTACTGCACGTGATGTGCAACGCGCACATAGTAAAACGAAGGTTAATTTATGTCCGTAGGATGTCGAATAAATAAAGAAGATATAAGCATACCAAACACTAGGCCGAGGCTTCGGACTTTGGCATGCTCATGAGGCAGTACCGTCAAAACGAAATGTCCCAGAAGACAAAGAAAATATGATCACAGACAAGCAGAGGGGCAATTTATCAGAAACTCTTTGAACCCTGAGAGAGTATAGGATAGGCTTCAAAAGCATGGCGAAGAGTGACCCTCGGTGAATAACAGGTGTACGGACATTTGAGGTCGTCGTGGATCTCGAGGAGGGTCTTGTTCCCAAACCTGTCTTGTGAAGCGCAGTGAACTCTGACTACTTCAACGTGCCAAATAATCTAGTCCCCTATGAACTCAAAACCTGCTCTGAAACTATGGCAGCCGTTGGTAGGTGTATGAGGAATCTAGTCATCGAATCTTTCAATGGAATTGTCTACCTGCCGCTCCTGGAGTTAACCGAGTGCAATGCTATTCCTTGTAATTCTTCCGAGATTCCAACACCAGAGGTCGCAGGGTTCCACTCACATATCGGGTGTCCCAAAAAATACAACTTTTAAAATGTTTTGTTTGATCCTAAAAAAGCAGTAATTTTGTCACTAATGCTTCATTTCTTGTTGCAGAGACCCTGAAGTTTATTTTGATACCAAGTAAGCGCCAGAAAAATGCCAAGACTGACCGTACAACAACGGACGAAAATTATTGAACTTTGGCACCAGATGAAAAGTGTCATACACAGGTGCAACGTCTTTACTCGAGACATTTCGGTATCCACTTGCGCCATGCACCAAACTTTTGGACAATAAAGTGCACCATCGCAAAGTTTACCAATGTAGGAACCATCTGTGACCTTCACAAGGATCACAGTGGTCGGAAGAGGACAGGTCGTAGTGAAGAAAATGTGGAAATGGTGAGACAGGTGGTCGTTCAGACTCCAAAAAAAAATTGATTCGACGACTTTCTGCCGAGACAAACATTCATAAGAGCACCTTTCAGAGGATCCTTCGCCAAGACATTCATGCCTTTCCATACAAAATTCAAACAGAAACGGTGCTTACTGATCAACAGAAACGCAAACGACTAGACTTTGCAAATTGGTTCTCAGGAAAGTTGGAGGAAGATGCAGACTTCCTCAAAAAAACTGCACATGATGGACAAATGCCATGCTCACTTATCCGGGGAGGTAAACAAGCAAAACTTTCGGTACTGGGGAACTGAAAATCCTGGTAATGCATCAACTGAACTGGTGCCTTGATCTGTTCTCAAAGTCACCATGTGGGTGATGGTTGGTTGGTATGGGATAATTGGTCCATACTTCTTTGAAGATGACCAGGGATGCACTTGCACGGTAAACCAGAGGAACTATCGCAAAATGATTCAAGAATTCTATCTGCCTGAGCTACGAACTCAGACCCGTAGGAGAAACAACCTGATCCAGATGAGAACCCAGTGGTTTCAGCAGGATGGGGCACCGCCCCATACAGCCAGGGAAACGAGGCGTTTTCTCAACCAACATTTTGAGGGCCGCTTTATCTCCCTCTACGAAGACGTTGAGTGGCCACTGTATTCCCCTGACCTTACTCCTCCAGACTTCTTCTTGTGGGCGTATCTCAAGGACAGGATCTATGGAAACCCTCGGCCTCAGACTCTTGATCAGCTGAAGGAAAACATCCACCGAGAAATCCAGAACATTCCTCAGAAAAACGTTTCCCAAAGTGATGGAGAACATGACAACGCGTTTGCAGGCAGTGATCGGCCAACGTGGAGCCGACGTCGAACATGTGGTCTAAAAGAAAATGACGATTCTATACCAAAATTTACATTTTGGTGGCAATTTTGACATTGGTACAATAAACTTCAACCTTTCAGCTTTCTATCCAGCCATATATCTTTAAAAAAAAAATATATATATATATATATATATATATATATATATATATATATATATATATATATATATATATATATATATATATATATATATGTTATGACCATCCTCTTTGCAGATGAAAAGTTGTATATTTTTTGGGACACCATGTAAACTTCCTATCGCCGAAATGTTTCCCGAAAGCGACAATCTTGCTGTAAATTGGACGAGATGCTCCTCAGCTGCTGAAGGTCAGAGAATCTCAGAATAGACCACCTTATGATTTTCTTTGTCTTCTGGGACATTTTGTTTCAACGGTACTGCCTCATGAGCATGCCAAATATGGACCTTGGATGGGTGATAATTGGCGATGTATGGCTGGAGGGTAATTCCACGTAATAATGGACATGAAGCATAAAATTTGAAAATGTATTTTTCAAAAGGATTTCTGTTGGACGGTGCTTAGTTAGGTCTGAATTTTCATAATTTATGCGATATTTACTCCGTGGATGATGTCACGTGATTTGGCGGCCATCTTGAAAAAACTGCCTCAACGTCTTCCAATGGTAAGTCATTCTGTCTGTTATCATTTTGTCGAAAATATGGCTATATGATGAATGTTTTAATCCGAAGTAGTATTCGCTGATGAATATTACTGATATAGGATCAGGCTGTAACTACTCATCAACATATTTGATCCATTTCTCTCTGTGCCTATAGATCAACATCAACGAGGCAGATGCAAGCAATGAGGCTTATACAAGCTGTTAGACAACCAAATGTTCGCTGATGTATGTAAGAGATTGTATAGATATCATAAAATGCGCCCTAGCATTGACTATCCAATATGTGATCGCATGGGTTACGTCCGTTACATTGCTGAGTTACGTCCGTTACAGTGAACTTTTCAAAATATTTTAACAACCAACAGACATATCGTATCGTTGGAATACAGAAAGTATGCTACTAATGCTTAGTTTGCTTACCGTGAATGAAAGGTATACTACAAATTGGTTATTTCGCAGGATTTAAGAATTGTGCTATGGCCAGTTTTAGTTGTGTCCATTTCGATGTTACGTCCGTTACGCCTCTTAAATGTTGATTTTTGCTTTAGTAGTAGACTACACAGTGGGGTTTGTACCAATATCAGAAAGCCATAGAGACCAATTACGATATGTAATAATAAAGAAACTCTCTGTAATATGGCCAACCTTTTCAAAATTTCAACATAAGTGATGCAATTTTTGTCTCAATGTTACGTCCGTTACGCTGGAATTACCCTGGACGGCGTCCATAGCCCTGAGCGAGTGGAGGCCTATCGCAGGCCCATCGCTGGGTGGGGGCATTTGGGTGCAATGCCCCCCATGGCGCATCTGGTGCCCCCCCACTTGTACGCCACTCATTTATGCCCTGTTGTACTCTGTGAACAACTTAGTGTTTAAGGATGAGTGCCCACTGTGAACTTGCTGTTTAAGAGTTCACCTGTGTGAACTAAAACCCTTATTCCAGATGTTCAATGTGGTGAATAATAAGGCCTTCTTGGATAAACTGTTCTTTAATAATACCCTTCTTTGAATAAGAATCAAGAGATAAGTCAAGTGTGCGCTTCCCTGCGCATCTCCAAATGCAATTGGCAAGACAATACAGTCCAAGACCACAAGATAAAAGATAATAACGCAAACACCAATGCCAGCAGCCAAGACCTCGTGTCGAATGTCGATGTTGTGGGTGGTTATATATATTTATTTATATATATATATATATATATATCGTGGATCATTTAGTTTTAAGGAATAGCCAATCAGCGTATTCGATATGGAGGCCCTATTGAGCAGGTAACCTGATTGGTTGTAAGTTAGGTATAAATGTAATATCATCATGATATGATGAAGGAAAAGACATAAATTTACATTATTAAAGATGAAGTGCACGTGCACCACGTGACCTTCACAACCCGTCAACCCTCCATCTTACAAAAGTAATTTTACAATAAAAATTTAAAATATGTGTTTGCAATCGTGCTTACATTTGAAATTATGCAGATAAAACCTGTTTTTGATGGATGCATCATTTAATAAATAAAACCGTCAACCGTCAAATGTCGCGAGTCGCGAGATTAGTGACGCGAGTCACGAGGGACGAATCACAGAGCACGAGCTCGCAGCAGGAGAAAAAGACGTGGATGATGGATATACGAAAATGGCTCAGAAAAGGAAAAAATGCAAGCGACGAAAATGAAGAAGATGATGAAAGACATGTTGTGGGAGGAGTTGGAGGAGGAGGAGGAGAAGACGATCATGTCGATGAAATACCGACAGCTGGCCAACCTGGCCAAGCCAGTAACGTCAGCCCTGCGGCTGGAGCCCCAGCGCAGGCAGCCGAGTTGCCACGCTTGGCGGCGGCCTCAGGATCGGGTGTGACTGTCAAGCTGCTTCCCGATGATCTTGGAAGTGAGAGACCGAATCAAGTTGTTCTACAGCGGCACCCTGGCAATCTGTTGCAGAACAAGAGTCGCTCGTTTGTGTCCTCATGGTACCAGACTAATGAATGGCTGGAATACAGTGTGCAGACAGATGCAGCATTCTGCTATCCATGTAGGAAGTTTAACACTGCACGTGGCCCAGTGGACTCTACTTTCACAGTGCGAGACTACCGGAATTGGAAACATGCTGTTGAGAAAGGCAGGGGGTTTCACAAACACGCAACTTCACAGGAACATTTAACTTGTGTTTTGAGGTGGAAGGAGAATGAGAGGCGCATCGATTGTGGTAAGGAGATTTCCACACTCCTCAATGCTGACCAGCTAAATAGAAACCGGTACTATGTGTCTGCTTTTATAGATGTTGTGGGATTTCTCGCCGAAAATCAGATACCTTTTAGAGGGAGCTTTGATAATTTTGAAGATATGTCAGATGGGCACAGTGGGCTCTTCCTCTCGCTTTTAAACTGCACACTCAAAAAAGACACCGAGCTAGCCGAAATAATAATAAAGCATATCCCACGAAACGCAAGCTATACTAGTCGGGAAATGCAGAATTAACTGATATGATCTGCACATTAAGTAATGTTGTGACGGATGCAATCGTGGAAGAAGTAGGCACTTCGTGGTTTACCATCAAGGTGGATGGGACGAGGGACCCCACTGAACGTGAGAACATATCAATCATCATTCGCTTTGTATCGGCATCAAATGAAGCAACAGAGTGTCTACTCGCAATAGCTACAGCCGACGCTGGAGATGCAAAAACATTGACAGACCTAATAATTGCAGAGCTGACAAAAACAGGACTTGACGCTTCAAAAATATTCAGTCAGGTGTACGACGGGGCTTCGGTAATGGCTGGGAAGCACGGTGGGGTGCAAAAGTTGTTGCAAGAGATATTGGAAAGAGAAATCCCCTATGTGCACTGCTTAAATCACCAACTCCATCTGGTAGTTATCCACGCACTGGCAGCAGAAAAAGCTGTCACTGATTTCCTCGAGGTTTGTTGTTGCCTGTACAAATTCTTCAGAAATCCCACTGTTGATGCACAGTATAAAGGTGAGCGGTTAAAACGACTTATTGATCAAAGGTGGACGGGACATTTAGCCACCGTGTCTGCGATCATAGGATCTTTTAAGGATATCACATCCTTACTGTCGGAGATTGATGCAGAGCGCGCCTACGGTGCAGAGATGAGGATGGAGGCTATTGGGCTTTTGCGGGAAGTCTCTGGGCCTGCCTTCATGTTCATTGCTATCTTTGTACAAAAACTGCTGATGTTGTTAGATGGCTCTAACAGACTCTTGCAGGCAGAGGACATGGACTTGCTAACGGGGTTGGAACTGGTGGCGAGTGCTACAGAGTGCGTGAAGAAACTCCGCTCTGAGGATGAGTTCACTGATCTGTGGAACAAGGCCAACGATGCTCGCACTTCTACACCTGCACCACCAAAACGGAGACGCACAATGCATAAGAACTTGGAACAGTTTGTAGTTTTGGAGACTACAGGACAAAACAACGACAATGACAAGACGGAACTGCAGAGGGTTTTTTTACAGCGCAATTGACACTGTGCTTGGTGAGATCGCTCAGCGCTTCGGTGAGCGCAACACACAACTCGCCCGTTCACTCGCTGCCTTGAATCCTGAAAATGGCACGTTTTTGGATCCCCACTTGCTCCAGCAGATCATGACATTAACAAAGTCAACCATCAGTGAAACAGAGTGTGTGGTTGCAAAGCAGTTTATTCGCTCACAGACAGAAAAGCAGCCAAACGAGAGATGGACATCACAAAAACTCCTCTCAACATACCACAAAACGCTGGAAGCCATTCCAAGTGTAGTGACTGCTATGAGACTTGGACTAACATTTGGTGTGTCCACTGCCATGTGTGAAAATTCATTCTCAACATTGAGGAATGTCTTCACTGACCATCGACGGTCCATGCGCCATGCACAACTGGTACAGCTGGCCTTCGAGAGAGACCTCACACGTAAATGCCTGAATGAATGGAAGGAGAAGGTCCTCAGAAGATTCCACACCGAGACACGTCGCCTGCAGCTCTTCTGACAGCGAGTACAGCGGTATAAAAACTATACGAGGAGTTCAGATTGTGTGTGTGACTGCTGGTGATGCGTGTGTGGTTGTGGTCAGCACCCGCCATGGTCGGCTGCTTTGTACTTCTGATGTTTAAGTTAAATGTTGTGTTTGGTGCTTTGCATATCCCATATCTAGTGCTTTGTGCATAACCTTACCTCTGTGTAATTGACTGCTTTAAATGCGGACCTTGTGGTATCTTCAGGCTGGTCGTATTTGCTGTTGATAGTTTAACGTGATGATCGCAGGTCATAGCCTACTGTATTTTATTTCAAAGTGCACCGATTCTGGTGCCAACCTCCCCCATTTAGTTATTGTATCTCTGGTATATTAATTTTCTAATGCCAATTCTTCACAACACCTTGTATAGGTGCACCTGAATTGGTGCCAATTGTTTAATCATTGAATATTTGCATTGTGAATGTGCCAATTTGTTGCGGCTCTCCTACATTCGAATTATTTTAGGTCAAAAACATCGGAACATATTAAATCTAGCTGAGATCAATTTGGTTAGTATGCGACGGCAACCTCAGTATAGATGTGTCAATGCTGCATGAATACAATAGTATACCGGGTTATCAAAAATATTAAATATAATAATTGTGCCCCCCCATCCAGTTCATATGCCCCCCTTAATACTGAGCCCTGGCTACAGGCCTGGCCTATCGTACCCACATTCTCGAAAATGGAAGACCATCAGTCTGCTCGCCAAGCCCGAATCGTGTCACCCTGCCACATTATCACGTAACTTCAGGTCAGCTCTTCGGGAGATCCTCGGACCACAGAGCCTACGAGGACGGGGTCGGCTGTGACGTCTTTCAGTGAACAAGGAATGATGATAAGCTGGGTCGCTCCATAGAAGACAACCGTTTTCTCACGATCATGGAGGACGGATTTATCTGGAATGACAATGGCATTTGGGTGGCTTCGTTACCCTTCAAGGACGATGTAAAACTTCCAGACGATCGACCCCTTGCAATCAACCGCTTAAAGTCCCTTTGCATGCTTCTGGATAAGAACCCAGCCCTTAAACAGCAGTACGTGGACTTCATGGTGAAACTCTTTTCCAAAGGACGTGCTGAGTCTCTTGAATCGGGAACAGGGGCAAAACGACCATGATGGTTATCTTCCTCATTTTGCTGTATTTCATCCACGCAAACTTGAAAATATTTGATTGGTTTCGACGGCAGTGCTACCTATCGTGATGTCTTGCTAAATAATGCTATACTTCCTGGCCCAGACCTCGTCACTAGTCTCCTCAGGGTATTGGTCCGCTTCAGATAGGAACCCATCATCATGATGGCCGAAGTAGAACAAATGTTCCATTGTTTTTATGTGCGTGAGGATCACCGAGACTTTCAGTGATTTATTTTTTGGTTTAGGAACAATGACCGCAAAATGGACATCTCCGAATTTCGTATGAAGGTGCACGTATTTGGGAACAGTCCGAGTCCCACCATTGCTTCATATGGACGACGTAAAACTGCGTCGAATGGTGAAGAAAAATACGGATGTGACACAAGATGTTACGTGGAAAGGAACTTCTACGTCGATAATGGTTTGGTGAGCTTAGCTACCCCTGTTGAAGCCACAGACCTCCTGACTCATACCAAGGCGATGTCGTCGACTGCGAATCTACATCTCAACAAAAATCACTTCCAACAGCATGGAAGTGATGGGTCATTTTCCAGGTAGCAAGCATGCTAAGGATTTGCGTGACCTTGACCTTCGTGCCGACCTGCTACCTGTTCAGTGGTCACTTGGAGTGTCATGGGATTTGGAAACAGACACCATCATCTTCACTGTTCCCAACATGGACAAGTCCTTCACGAAGCATGGAGTTCAATCGACAGTCAACAGCATTTACGACCCCTTTGGTTTCTCAGCACCTGTCGTCATTTTGGGAAAGATGTTGCTGCGTCAGATGATCTTACCAGACAATGCCAGAGCTGCACTTGGATGGGTTGAACCACTTCACGAACATTTCAAGAAACAATGGCACAACTGGTGTGCCTCTCTCACCACTATGAACGTTCTGTGCTGTTATTGTCCTTGTCCAATGTCTGAAAACTCATGCCGTGAGTTGCACGTTTTCTCAGAACGCATTGACTGAGGCAATTGGTGTTTGCAGTTATTTGCAGCTTCACAACGGTGAAGTCAAAGCAAGTTTTTTTTTTGCAGGAAAAGCAACGTTGGCACCGCTTCAGACAAGTATTCTGTGGTTAGACCACTGTGCCGCTGTTCTGGCTGTGGAATTGGTCGACGTTATCACTGACGAGCGACATATAACAACTCCGTCACTTTTGACACGGAGAGTCATGTGGTGCTCGGATATATATATATAAATGAGTCTTGGCGATTCTATGTGTTGTGGCCAACCATCTTCAAAGGATCCAAAAGAGTACATCACCTTCTAAATGGAACTATGTGGTAAATGACATTAACTCAGCAGATCTGGCCCTCACTCTGTAAAAAGCCTATGACCTTATGGAGACTTTATGACTGGCTGGGCCAAGATTTCTCTGGGATTCCAAACTACCTATGACACCCATTTTGCCTGCTGTAGAGTTGGTTAAGGATCCGGAGTTTCATTCTATCGCCGTATTAGCTACCAAGCATGAATGTTCATTGGGAACACAACATGTCACACGTTTTTTTCCAAGTGGAAGTCTGCGATCAAAGGTGTTCCTTTGTTGGTCCACTTCATACGCTTGTTCAAGCGAAAGAGGCAGCAGACAATCACAACAGTCGACATGCCCACCGACAACCTCCAGTTCTTCTGATGGAGGAAGCTCCAACGATCATAATTGGCAACATTCATCGTGAGTCCTATGCTTCAGAAATTCACATCACTAACAGTAAGCAAGTGGACAAGTCCAGAACCCTGCACAAATTGAATCCTGCCTGATGCAAAGGATTATAAGAATCGGTGGTAGACTCGACCAAGCAAATCAAAGTGATACTACCAGTATCAAAGCAATATCCAGTCATACTACCCAAACAGCATCAAGTTACGACCCCCGTTGCACATCATTATCTTGATGAAGTGAATCATCAAGGCAGACACTTCACAAGTGATGCTACTCGCTCCGGTGGATATTGGATTGTTGGCAGCAAGTATCTCATTGATGGGATGGTATACCGAACAAGTGTGTCAAGTGTCGTAAACTCCGAGGGAAATGTGTACAGCAGTAAATGGCTGATCTTCCTCCGAAGAGACTTCTAACTTCTGCTCCCTATACTCACGTTAGCCTTGACGTTTTTGCACCGTGGAAGGTTGTCACCCGTCGTACCAGGGACAGCGTCTCCTCTGGAAAATGCTGGGCCATAGTATTTACCTGTATGTCAGCAAGACCAATGCACATCAAATTCATTGGGGAGGTGACTGCATCTTCGTTTATCAATGCACTGTGCCGCTTTGTGGTAATCTGTGGGCCTGTTAAAATAAAACATTATTTTCAGACTGTGGAAGCAACTTCGTCGGGGCTCAAAATGTGCTAAAATGACGCCCTGAAGGAAATGGACAGAATGTTTATCGACAGATGATGGACAACAAATTTGAGAGGAAGTTCAACCCCCACCCCCCCCCCCCCCAACCTGACCCCAGGCATCACATACGAGTGGAGTGTGGAAACAAATTATCGGTGTCTGTCATAGAATCCTAGATGCTATTCTCTTGGAGACAAAAGTTTCTCTAACCCACAAGCTACTTCCTACCTTCCTGGCAAAGGTATGTGCTATTGTCAACGCTCATCCACTTGTATCGGTGTCTGCATATCCAGATGTGTCAGAAATGTTGACACCAGCGGCACTACTTACCATGAAGACAACGCCTCCGTGAAACACAAGGCGATCTTGGCTATCCGACAAATATTCTTGGCTATCAGTCGCGACGTGTAGAGCATTTGGCGAATACCTTCTGGTCAACATGGCACAAAAAGTATCCCCTGACCCTGCAGCCCCTTCTTGGTGGCAAGTCAAGAAATGCAACCTTTGTGTCAATGATATTGTTCTGCTGAAGTCAGATGCTCACAAGAGCAACTGGCCCTATGGATGCGAGCTTTTCGAACCCGACCGTCTGTGCTGGGCAATGTGATTGAGACATTGCCCAGCACAGACGGTCGGGTTCGAAAAGCTCGAATCCACACCATGAAGGACGGCAAACCAAATATCTACCTGTGTCCCGTAACTGAGGTCATACTGCTTATACCAGTGAATTCCTTCATTGTTTCTATTGATTGTGAATTTCATCATCTCATGTTATTTTCGATTATGTCCCTATTCGTTGGCCAGAGTATGTTCCATGAATTTAGTGACTGAATATGATGTACTATGTAGTCAGTTTATTTCATTTTTGACAAATGATCAAAAACAATTTGACAACGTTTCAAGCCAAGGTGGCTCCCGTGGTTCTTGTAATTCTGTTTGCTCAATCAATTGCCGTTGTGGTTTATATTAAAAAAAAAAACAGGCGAGGAGTGCGACATAGCCATGTAACCATGTTTCAATGTAAAATATATATTTATGTTCCAACCATTGTCTTGCCTCATGTGTATCCATGTTTTGCCTCATGCATATGTATGCTCTGCCCATGTGTTGCGTCAACTCCACTGGGAGAGGTGCAGGGAATTTGCTTTTCCCCTTCTGTCGGTACCTTGCTTTTGTGTAGAAAAAGCACAGTGTTTACCGTCGCACTTGGAGTGTTTTAAAATAAAGTCAAAAGTGATTAAAACCTTTCAGTATTGGTAAGCTGGCTGGAGTATTCTTTCTTCAAAGAATCTAGACACGGAAGCTATTCCAAGATACGACGAAACATCACATCTTCCAGTTTCCTTGAATGTTTTGAATAAAATAACTCCAACCCATTATTTTTGATTGGCTTTTATAGTAGTCATAAAATGTTTACGATGGAAGTGTGATGAATTATATTGACAAGGAAAACCTTCTGCTCATTATGGGAAAATACAAGTTACGTTATATCATGAGGACAAAACAATTATTTTCCATTTCATATTTACTAACCCTGAAAGCTGAAGTTGCAAAAGTGCAGGATTAAATCTCTGCAACAATTGTCATTTCAAACAAACCAGGCTGCTTTAAGTCAGTTCCAGAGAAGAAAAGGTTGAGGGGAGGGAGTGAGGAGAAAACTTTGCAAGAAATGTTTCTGTGTCACCATGTACACATGGTGGGTGGATGGTTGGATGGATAATTGAAAAAGCAATGTTGAGTGGTTACTTTGTTCTGTGATGGATGTATGATGGATGAATGGACGGATACCGATGGATGTAAGAGCTGCTTCTGTGTCGCCCTGTACACTTGGTAGGGGGATGGATAGATGCATGTAAGAACTGTTCCTGCCTCAACTT
The DNA here is from genome assembly GCF_056783735.1 of Eptatretus burgeri. Taxonomy (NCBI): domain Eukaryota; kingdom Metazoa; phylum Chordata; class Myxini; order Myxiniformes; family Myxinidae; genus Eptatretus; species Eptatretus burgeri. Next base: position 42,876,054 of record NC_140978.1, on the reverse strand, counting down.
GTACAGTTGGTGGGGGTGGAGAGATGGGTGGATGGAAGAACTGTTTCTGTGTCGCCCTGTACACTTGTTGGGGGATGGATGGATGGTCAGATGAAAGAATGCATCGTTGGATGGATGGATTGTTGGATGGTTGTATTCTTAGATGGATGCATGAATTGTTAGCTTGAAGGATTGGGAGATGGATGTATTGTTAGATGGACAGATGGATGAATATTTTTACAAAATCCATATCTCTACATAGTGATAACTGGCACTGCACTATTGTAATTGACGATTAAAAAAAATACATCGTGCCATGGCCGAGCCTGCACCAAATGGGTATCGTTATGGAGGGTTATGGCTGATAAAATTACGCTCCCAGCACCAACCTCTCTCCAAAGGAAAAGAAGAATGAAGAAATAAAAAGACCCCATACTGACATGGAGTGAAATTGTGCAAAACCATCGATTTTTACATGCATAATTATCCTACCCTCGAATGACATTGCTAAATTGACCTCAGTAGCTCTAACAATCGTATGCAAATGCAAGTACTGTTGAAAACACAGCCAGCTTAAAGTCCCTTACAGAGACCAACGTCATGGCCCACTTTACAAGACATGTGAGATTTCAGTTTGTCACATTCATAACACAGGACCAACAACCCAAAGTCTAGCCACCAAGTGTACAGGGTGACACACAACCACTGAAGTTACCGAAACGTTATATGTTTTGGTACTTTTACACAGCTTCGGTGTTTCAGCGTCACCCCGTGTATGTAACATAAGAGGTCCATGACTACTGGGTACTCACAGCTCCAGGATCTGAGCAGGGACTTCAAGCTGATCTCGAAAAAGCCGGAATCGTGCATGCTGGCCATGGTAGCACAGAGACAGCCGGCGGGCTCTGCACAGCCCTTCCGCAGGAGAGACACGGTGCTGATGATGCCGATGGTGCACCTGGTCCGACGTGCAACCGCCGGCCAGCATTCGAGTAGAGAACAAGTTTTGGTTGCACGGGCTGTCCCAAGGAGCTCTTCTTTCGATCGAAAGCAGCAGAGGAGAGGAATACAAATTTTACAGCAGGTAATGATGACCACACACTTACATGGCAGGTATATCTTGCAGTCGGTTCAATGGAGTAAACGTCATTCCATTTTCAATCAACGGTACAAGCAAGCACTGATGATGCTCCAGTTACGACGCAGTGAGCAGTTACAATTCAAGAAAAGCTGCAAAATTGGAAACTGAGAGTCGAACACGTCGAGGGGGGGATAAAACCAGATGGGTAATCAAGTTCCTAAAGTCCAAAAGCAGATGCTCGTGGCACGGAGACAATACAACGTGACAACCGGTGGGTGGTTATGCTCCGATCCAGACGGAGGTGGAAACACCCAGCTGACTTCAAATGAATGAATCAAAAATCATTCTCCCAGGTATTTAAAAATCGAGACAAGGTCTGGTTCCACAGAATGACTCCCAGGTATTTGAAAATCAAGACAAGGTCCGGTCCCACAGAATTCCTCCAGGTATTTGGAAATCGTGACAAGGTCGAGTTCCACAGAATTTCTCCCAGATATTTGAAAATCAAGACATGGTCTGGTTCCACAGAATTGTTCCCAGGTATTCGAAAATCAAGACAAGGTGCGCTCCCACAGAATTGCTCCCAGGTAGTTGAAAATTGAGACAAGGTGCGCTCCCACAGAATTGCTCCCAGGTATTTGAAAAATCAAGACAAGGTGCGCTCCCACAGAATTGCTCCCAGGTATTTGAAAAATCAAGACAAGGTGCGCTCCCACAGAATTGCTCCCAGGTATTTGAAAAATCAAGACAAGGTGCGCTCCCACAGAATTGCTCCCAGGTATTTGAAAAATCAAGACAAGGTGCGCTCCCACAGAATTGCTCCCAGGTATTTGACGACCGACCTTCAGGAAAGAAAAATAACGCGACAAAAGACAATTAAAATTACTGTAACGATCATGTGGCAAGACACATCGGTCCCAAAGCTCGAGATGTGCTCCAAGGAGAAAGAAGGAGCGAGCAACGCGTCAGCTGTGATCAGGATTTCCGCAGTGTCCAACCGTCGCAAACACACCCCTGCGGATGGGTTGCCCAGAGCGAGAACCCTGCGGCGGCCCAGACGGAACACGCTGCCGCCGGGGACGGATGTATCCAGAGGTAGCAGCTCGTGTGATGCCCCAAGATGCGGAGAGCTATTTCGGGTGAGTGGGCAAACGCGTGACGTCATTGCGCAGATCGTGACTGAGGCCGAGAGACGCTGTACGTCGAGGGGAGGAACCCTAAGACGGGGCTCGGTGAGCCGCAGCACTTTCAGTGGTACAATGAATGGGGAGGATTGATTGAAGAGATAAAATACTAAATTACACAACCCTCAATGGCATTTACGTATTGCATCATAATCAGTTTCCACGTCACACTCGTACTACGACCATTGTTAGTAAATAATAATAATAATAATAATAATAATAATAATAAGAGTTAATTCATTTAATGCAGAGATGTCACACGTTGTGACCTTTACTGGTTGAGATTTAGAGCGAGTCGGGGAAAAAAAGTGAAGGAAAAAAAACGTATTTTGTATCCTTGGGAACTATCAGACAATGGCGTCATCTCAATTTTGCTTCCACGAGAGAAAGAGAGAGGGAGAGAAAAATGCAAAATAAATTATGCAATTCTGCAATGATGTGCTTCTTGTAATGGACTGAAGGGTTAATTATCAAACTATGATAAGGTTGTAGTAATTATTATAAGCATTATGAAGCAGATGAGCACGATTCGAGCAGGGGGTGCATGAATCAAATCAAAACATCACATTTAATATAAAGAAGAAGATTATATAACGGTCCATTTGTCAAGATGCACCGAGACCTCACCCCCCCCCCCACCACCACCACCTACCCTCGAGACTTTAAACAAACACGACCATTGTGCTACGGTCTTGAATAGCCTGTTAAATAAATCTCACCTTAGTCTTCCTTTTTGTTGCATCATTCTTTCATTATACCAACTCCATCTTTACTTTTATATTTTTTAAGGAGCTCACCCTTCAGAAGGTCAAAGACCACTCTTGGTGGGAGCTACCTACACCTATACCTACACCCATCATACATCATGCTCTTCAATCATTTATTGGTTTTTAGATCCTCGTGGAGGATCTCCAAGTCTTACTCACGTTGTTGTTCTTCATCTTCTTCTTGTGGACTTTTTTGTTTCACAGCCTACAGTTTTCATCGAAACTTCCTGAAACTTGGCATATATATGTAAAAATACCCTGCGCAGACAGTAACCATCTCAGATTTTGAAAATTCCTCCCAGATAAAAAGTTATGACGTCAAAATATCTCCGCTAATGGAAATCGCCTAAAAATTATCTCCGAAACTAGGCAAGCTTTTTGAATTCTGTTTGCGGGAATCGAACAGGGCATTAGCGGAGATTAATTACCGCACATATCATACATCAATTTTGATGATACATATCATATGATACATCAATACATATCAATTTTTATGATGTCATTCCTATTTTTTGACATTTTTTGTTTCACAACCCAGAGTTTTCATCGGATCTTCGTGAAACTTGCCATGTATATGCAGAAAGCCCACGCACAGGCAGTAACCATCTCCGATTTTGGAAATTCTTCCTAGAACAAGCTCAAATGAGCAAAGATCCTCATCCTCTTAACGATGACGTCATAAAAACGAATATGACGTCATTGTGATTTATCAGGTTTGCGATAAATTATCTGTGCTAATGCCCGGCTTGATTCCCGCAAACAAAATTCAAACAGCTTGCCTAGTTTTGGAGATAATGGTATAGGCAATTTCCATTAGCGGCGCTATTATGATGTCAACTTTTTTTCTGGGAAGAATTTCCAAAATCAGAGATGGTTACTGCCTGCGCATGGACTTTCTGCATATACATGGTAAGTTTCATGAAAATCCGATGAAAACTCTGGGTTGTGAAACAAAAAATAGGAATGACGTCATAAAAATTGATATGACGTCATAGTGATATATCATATGTGCGGTAATTCATCTCTGCCAATGCCCTGTTCGATTCCCGCAAACAGAATTCAAAAAGCTTGCCTAGTTTCGGAGATAATTATTTAGGCGATTTCCATTAGCGGAGATATTTTGACGTCATAACTTTTTATCTGGGAGGAATTTTCAAAATCTGAGATGGTTACTGTCTGCGCAGGGTATTTTAACATATATACGCCAAGTTTCAGGAAGTTTCGATGAAAACTGTAGGCTGTGAAACAAAAAAGTCCACAAGAAGAAGATGAAGAACAACAACATGAGTAAGACTTAAAGATCCTCCACGAGGATCTAAAAAAAGTTGACGTCATAATATCGCCGCTGATGGAAATCGCCTATACCATTATCTCCGAAACAAGGCAAGCTGTTTGAATTTTGTTTGCGGGAATCAAGCCGGGCTTTGGCACAGATAATTTATCGCAAACCTGATACATCACAATGACGTCATCATTAAGAGGACGAGGATCTTAGCTCATTTGAGCTTGTTTCCATCCAGTGCAAGAGAGAGACGTCCAAACCAGAATCTATATATTACTTGTGTAACTAGATCGGCACTCGGTAGAGCGCGTACCTCCGACAGGCTGAACAGTTTACGTTTTGTATCCCAGGCCACTGATGGGCTGTATCTGAATCTGGACCTGAACCAAAAATATAATTGGCTTATTCTGGTCACCGAACCAACTCGTCCACAAAGTTTTGTCATAACTCGTCCACAACTTTTTGAGATATCGTGCTCCAATACATCATTTTTGGTCCCATCTCTCAATGGTGAAGAATCACTTAAAAAAAAAACAAAAAAAAAAACATGTAATTATCGGATTCGGATCTTCACCAAAATCGAATCATTTCGTCCTTGTCACATATCCAACCTCTCTTCCAAATTCCATCCCATTCCATCCATAACCTTTTGAGATATCCTGTTCACAAACAGACAGACAGACAGGGGTGAAAACAAACCTCCATCCACCTTCAGTGGTGGAGGTAGATATAGTCTCCTCCCCACACCATCTTCACATTCCCCTTCAATAATAATCAGGCCAAATAAAATTTAAAAAAATTTAACAGTTGCTTGTCCACATTTTTTTTGAAAAAGGGAGGAAGCCCTTTTTATATTGTACCAGACATGTCAATTTTCTACCACCAAACAAATATGACACGAGTCATATACCTGACAGGTCACCGACACACTCTCGAGGCATTTAAAAAATAAAATCCACACTTCCAAACAAATCGATACTAATAAATGTATGGCGAAATACAACAACAACAACAAAAACAACACACCGTGCATATTAAAATTATTGGCTCTGCCATCTTTCCATATCCTGTAGATGTGCAGTAAATATTTCATTCACAGATTTACACTCACCAGCGCTCCCTGGTCCAACTCCCCATTCACAAAATCAGAGAAAACATCATGTAGCAAGTGTCGCCCATGTTTCTCTCGTTTATAGTTTATTGTTGTTTCGTTTTTTGGGGGGTTATTGTTTAGTTTACATCAGGACAGTAAAATTACCCCACCTGTTGGGGAAGTAACCCTCAGTCCCCCACGGAGCTACTTTTTTAAACGATGCTGCCGCTTCACTGCACAGCTTCCTTCAGACACGTGTGCGAATTTGGTGGGGAGGGGGGTTGGACAAAATAATGACTAATAAAAAAAGGGAGACGGGATCAAAAAAGAAAGGAAGCGGGTGGGGATTATCAACTGGTATTTTTTAATTTGGCCTCATAATAATAATAACTAGCAAGTAACCATGGAAATTCCATGTAATGTAAAATGTAACTTCAACAATATTATTATCATGCCAAGAATATTACTTAATTCAATCAGCTCCCCTGCCCCCACACCAAGTACTCAACTCACATCCCCCCACCCCCCCTCCCAACCCAAAGTCCTGAACCCCTACTAAATCCTCAACTCACCCTGTCCCAACTCTGTCCCATCTGTCTCCCCCCCCCACCCCCACTCTCTGTCCTCCCCTACTTCTTTCGACCAATTCTTCAAAGCAAGATGGCATTCTTACATCATTCCATATTATTTCTTCATTGCCTCCTTAAAATGGAACTGTGTGTGAAGTGACAGTCAAAATGACATCAAAATCCCAATCCTGTGAGATATGTCCCGTGGAAATGCTGTGCGATCGTGAGTAGCTGAATCACACACACACACACACACACACACACACACACACACACACACACACACACACACACACACACACACACACACACACACACACACACACACACACACACACACACACACACACAGTTTATTTCACAATCTTATGAGACTCCATCATCTCACAATATGTGACAGACAGACAGACAACATTAACACCATTTATAGAGAGCTAATACATCTGCCAAATAAGGCCCAACACTTTCCCTTGCACACTCTTCCCATCTCCTTCTGGTATCTGCCCTTTCTCAAGTTTTTCTCAATGTCAAGTTTTATGTATAAATACCCCAAAATATTGGTACAAAAAACAAAGATAACCTCATACCGAGTAGGAGGTAAATTTACAATGCCAACAAGAAAAATAGCAATCGGAGATTGCAGACCCTTGCCAGGACTTGTTTTGTGTGGTGTTTCTGTACTGGTGTGTTACGTAATCAACAACAGACAATTAGAACTGCCACTTTATAGCTGCTGGCAGTGATGACCGGTTCAGCCTGAGCCATTTCAGAGATTTTTGCAGGTTTCTTTTTAAAAACAATATGGCTGCCAAATCACGTGACCAATGACATCAACAACAAAAAAAAATTGTGGACTATTTTATCCCCAAACGACCCTCAAAAATTTTCATACTGATCAGATGCAGCATTCTATACATGCAATTATGACGTCATAACAAAGGTTCATATGACGTCATTAAAATTCACACTCCCCATGCGGAGGACTTACCATGTGCCAAGTTTCAATTTTTTCCTTGGTGCGGTTTCAGAGATACAGAGGTCAAAAGTTTTTCTGTTTTTCCAACATGGCTGCCACACCATGTGACCTATGACATCATAATTATCATTAAAATATTCTGCAAGAGCAGTCACACAAATGGTGAAAATTTCATCTCAATCCGACAAGCGGTAATGATTGACACGCGATACACACCGCACCATCATGCCCATTGTGGGAGGCGTTGCACACCGCACCATCATGCCTATTGTGGGAGGCGATGCACACCGCACCATCATGCCCATTGTGGGAGGCGATGCACACCACACCATCATGCCCATTGTGGGAGGCGATGCACACCGCACAATCATGCCCATTGTGGGAGGCGATGCACACCGCACAATCATGCCCATTGTGGGAGGCGATGCACACCACACCATCATGCCCATTGTGGGAGGCGATGCACACCGCACAATCATGCCCATTGTGGGAGGCGATGCACACCGCACCATCATGCCCATTGTGGGAGGCGATGCACACCGCACAATCATGCCCATTGTGGGAGGCGATGCACACCACACCATCATGCCCATTGTGGGACACGATACACACCACACCATCATGCCCATTATGGGACACGATACACACCGCATCATCATGCCCATTGTGGGACACGATACACACCGCACCTGCCCATTGTGGGACACGATACACACCACCCCATCATGCCCATTGTGGGAGGCGATGCACACCGCACAATCATGCCCATTGTGGGAGGCGATGCACACCACACCATCATGCCCATTGTGGGACACGATACACACCACACCATCATGCCCATTATGGGAGGCGATGCACACCGCACCATCATGCCCATTGTGGGAGGCGATACACACCGCACAATCATGCCCATTGTGGGAGGCGATGCACACCACACCATCATGCCCATTGTGGGACACGATACACACCACACCATCATGCCCATTATGGGACACGATACACACCGCATCATCATGCCCATTGTGGGACACGATACACACCGCACCTGCCCATTGTGGGACACGATACACACCACACCATCATGCCCATTGTGGGACATGATACACACCACACCATCATGCCCATTGTGGGAAGCGATGCACACCGCACCATCATGCCCATTGTGGGACATGATGCACACCGCACCTGCCCATTGTGGGACACGATGCACATTGCATTGCTTTGCTGCAGAAAGTGAAAGTGTTGAAAATACCGAGCTCAATGGGTTATCATTTTGGAGTGTTTTCAGGCGATATGTCAGTATTGCATCAACATGGCAAGACATAAAATCCTATTTCATTGATTGAAGTCGTCGAATACTGATCGAAGTTCGAGTTTAAACTCAATTCATCAAGTGATTCGTGACAGGAAAGAGCATGTCAGAAAAGGGAACACAATAAGAATACACAGATATGCAAACATGTGCTGTTATTTTTATAATATTACAAGTTAGGTGATATGAACAAGGCGATTTTTACAGGGGGCTTGAGGTCGCTTAGTTTGCCCTTTTTTATATAACTACTCGAAGTAGTTTGTGATCAATACTCATGAGGGGTTGGTTTGGGGGGGGGGCATAAAAGATGAAAAATAATGTATTAGATATGAATTCGATGATCAAAAGCAATTATGAAATCGTAATAATTTATTGTTTATATTGGTCATGGAACACACCGGTTACCAAGTTTCTTGTGGAGTGCTTGCCAAGTAGCTGAAACACTCAAGCAGGCAATCCATTCAAAACCGTCGATACCGAATGGCTGGCTTGGCAAGCGCTAGCTCGCCGCTTGGTAACTGAACACACCCCAAAATGAGAACAGCACTCTTCGACGTCACCCGATATGCCTCTGCCCACTTATTATATCATGGTAATACTTGTACCAAGTTTGATTTAAATCCCTTCAGCTGTTGTTAAGTTATCATGGGAACGAAAACATTTCGCGGACAGACGCAAAGATAGATGGGTGGACAGACATATTGCCTCCGGCGACTTTGTTGTCGTTGGAATAATTAATCTCCCCCACTTATCTAAGGAGTTTTAAGATGCAACTCACTTGGTCCCCCATCAGATAAACATGAAGACCAAGGAGCTTTCCAAAGAAGTCAGACATAAAGTGGAAGAGAAGCACCGTTCAGGAGAGGGTTATAAAAATATTTCAAAGTCACTCATTATCCCTTGAGTACGGTGAAATCCACCATTAAGAAGTGGAAGACATATCATACCACCCAGACTCTACCGAGATCAGGTCGTCCATCCAAAATCAGCAGCTGGGAAAACAGGAAACTGGTTCAAGATGTCACTGTAAATCCAACAAATACTTTGAAAGATCTCCAAGGCTCTATGTCCAATATGGGGGTCAGTTTTCATCAATTAACAATATCCTGTTCCCTTCACAAAGCTGGCCTCTATGGATAGGTGGTAGGAAAGAAGCCATTACTGAAAAAAGATGAATCTAAAAGCTCGCATGAAATTTGTAAAAAAATAAAAATATCTTAATGATACTGCAATCAAGTGGGGAAAAGTTTTGAAGTCAGATGAGACAAAAATTGAACTTTTTGGTCTAAATTCAAAGTGTTATGTCTGGCACAAGCCTAACACTGCACATCAGCCAGTCAACACCATCACTACTGTCAAGCATGGTGGTGACAGTATAATGTTTTGGGTCTGCTTTTCATCAGCAGGGACTGGCAAGCTTGTCGGCATAGAAGGGACAATGGATGGTGTAAAGCACATGAGACTCCTAGATGAAAACCTGCTTGAGTCGGCCATGAATCTGAAACGGGGTAGGAGATTCACATTTCAGCAGGACAATGATCCGAAGCACAAAACTAAACCCACACTGGAGTAGCTGAATAAGAAGAAAATAAATGTTCTTGATTGTCCCAATCAACGTCCTGACTTGAACCCAATTGAACATTTCTGACAAGACTTGAAGATTGCAGTCCATCGACGATCCCCATCAAACTTGACAGAACAAGAGAAATTTTCACATGAAGAATGGGCAAAGATTTCACCATCTCACTGTGTAAAGCTGATAGAGAACTCCCCAAAAATACTCGTAGCAGTCATTGCTGCAAAGGGTGCTTTCCACCAAGTACTGTCCTAATGGGCTGGTTACTTTTACACCACTCAATTTTGATTTGTACATGTTTTTGGAAGGTATTCCTGACATGTAACCTCCTTAAACTAAAACAAAGTTTCGTTTGATCTCTTCAGTAATTAATTTTTTTAAAGTTCATTTGGAATAATTCTTTCTCCATCATTCGTAATTCATCTCAATGCGGCATTCATTATCGGAAGGGGGAGAATACTTTTGCAGGCCACTGTTTATATGATAGCAAGCAGTTTGTGTAGACATGACAATAAGATAACATCATATATACACTCATAAATGGAAGAAAATTTGCATGCCCTTTTGGTCTCGATTATTGAGCTGGGAAGATTGGTGTGCAAGTAATAAAATAAGTAAATAATGGTACAAAACGTGAATAAACATATTTACCAAACACACGACTAGAGAGTGCAGTTACACTCAGACGCTGCTGATACAAGGTCGCTTCGATGTGTTTAAGTTTAAAATTAATAAAAAAACAATGAACATGAAATTTTACACTTTAAATCATATGATTTGACAAATTGTTTAAATATTTGAAAGGCAGTTTCGATTCAAAAAGAAAACAAAATTAATGAGGTTTGACTGGCACAGTCAGATTCCAAACTATACGTCACAATGAAAATGTACAAACTCCTCCGTGAACTTTAAATTGCTGTTAAAAATAAATTAATTAAAATACATCTAATAAATAAATGTCATTTTCTTTCTGTCTGTCTGTCTGTCTGTCTGGCTGTCTGTGTGTGTGCGCAACACCAAGCACACCAAAACCACTGGGCCAATTGCGACCAAACTTGGCACACGGACCAAGTTCAACCTCGTGGTGAACATGGGTTACTTGGTTTCATCTGTATTCATGGGAGTTTGGGAGGGAAGGTCAACGGATATTCTCGATGTAAATGTGTTTCGTGTCGCGCCACCCAGTGGTGGTGGCAGAGGGTATAACAAGTAAGATGTGGAGATAATTCATTTTTGTACTGTACACATCCCCAGAGAGTGAAAAGCCCCAAAGCCAACCTCCACTATATAAGGCAGGGGAGGCAGGGGAAGAGGAGGTGAAAGTCCAGAGCGAGAAGAAGGGGTAGAGTGCGAGTCCAGAGGGAGGGGCTGGGGTGGAAGGAGTGGGAAGAAAGAGGGGAAGGGGGCGAGAGGAGGGACCCAGAGTTGCAGGCACCCCTGCTCTAAAAGAGCAAAACAGTCGCGTTTGAGCTGCAATGTTTGAGAGTGTTAGAATTTTATATTAAACATCCAATAGGTTTGTACGGATTGTTTATATGAAAGAGACGAGGCTGCTTGGGAAGACGACCATTTCGTAGAGTAGATCAGATCATGTGTCATGCTCCATATCGAGCGTCCGTTCTGCCGAAACAGTTTTTATCGCTAGAGTTACAATCCTAGATGGGTCGCCTCAAAATTCAGATATTTGTGTATATAATAAACAGAAGGTCTCTAACGATATGACGTTAAAATTAGATTGTCACATTTACTGACACCTATGATTTTAAAAATCAGCTTTATTTAATTGACAAAAAAAGACGTCAACGTATAAATGTCTCATTTAAATAGAATGCAGGTGAAGACAGATAATTTAGTTTGATGTTTCATGTTTTTCTCCTAAGCCAGGTATGGAAGTGTATATACACTCGTGTTATCCTCCTAATATGAAATAAGGCAATTCTCTGTGCGTATGTATGTGAACATGTGAAGATAATAGAAAAAAAACAGGGCTGGCCCCGATCTCCACCAAATTTTTCATGTGTGTTGGTAAGTACCCATGGTCAAGTCACGGGCAAAAACAACAAAAAAAATTGCAAGCTATATTTGCCAATGATCCTGCAGGGAGTGGTTTTTGTAAATATGATCTGTGGTTGCATCACACTGGATTGTGGATGACAACAAGCCTCCGTCTGTTTCACATGTGGCTCAATTGGAGGGTGGGGGGGGTCTTTTCGACATTGGAGACCTCGCCGTTTAGTCGAGTGCTTAAAGACCTCTTTATCCAGCGGCTGGTGTTGGTTAAGTTCCCGTGGTTGCTCACGCTCGCCAAGCCACACTTGGCGATTGTGGTCGAGTAAACACCCCTCGTATTGCTTATAAGGGAGGCTTTCGTCTTACATTGGACCCAACGAGGCTGGTTTATATTTTCCTTTAATATTGCAACAAATTTTGTTGTTTTTTTTTTTACTTCAAACTTGAAGAACCAATCATTTGGCTGTAAGAGCAGACCAACTGCATCTGAACGTCAAATTCATTTTAAATGCCAAAAGACTTAGAAAAAGTACTATACAGCTAAGACGGTATTTATTTCAAAGTTTTCCATCAAGGTTTACAGTTTTGTGAAAAAAGAACAATAATTACATCATGTTCACAAATCATTACCTTATATGAACTAAAAAGTTGAATTTGAAGAGAATGAGTCAATGGCTAGGCCTCCCCCACCTTCAATGTCATCCCACTGATACGTCTGATCTCAATTAAAGGTCACATGAAAATTAAAGGTCACATGACAGAGAGAGAGAGAGAGAGAGAAAGAGAGAGAGAGAGGGGGGGAGTGAGAGGAAAGAGAGATAAGTAGAAGAGACAACAACAAATGCTTCCAACTTGAGTTGTGGTCTGCAAAATGATTTTGAAAGGACAAACGACCGTTGAAATGGTGAATCGGTTCATCGTTGTAGTACAATTCATACGTGTACCAAGCTTAGTTGAAATCACTTCAGTGGTTGATAAGTTACTGTGGTAACAAAAATAATTTTCAATTTAAGGTCACATGACATTTGACCCCAACATCGAATCGGTTCATCTTTGCATCACCGTATATACTTGTACCAAGTTTGTTCAAAATCCCTTCAGCGGTTCACGAGTTATCACGGTAATGAAAATCTGCTACACATGCAAGGACAGATGGACAACCCGAAAACAATATCTCTGGCCTTTGGCTGTGGAGGTATTAAAAAAAAAAAACTATAATTCTGGTACTGTGTTTGAAGGTTTATACCTGGGTCAGGATTCAAACCCAGGCGAGACAGAATAAAGGCAACTGTGCTTATACCTCAAGGCCATCCTGCCAGACGTTCATAAAAACATATTAGGAAAATGAGAATTTCCATATTTTATTGATAGATTATGCCTGGTGGGCTTGGGATCCTAGGATCCTGAGTTCAAATCCCCCTCGGCTGTTGAATTAATACCAGGTGGGGTTGACTCTGTCTGTCATCCTTCCGAGGTCGGCAAAATGAGTGCCAGCATGTTGGTATCCTGTGTCGCACTGGCGATCTGTCCAGGATTGCACCCAATAGCCAAGGAAGGAGACTGCTTAAGCAGCACTAACACTCTGCACAGAGTATGGTCCCAATGGATGGATTTATATATTGGAACGGTTGATGTAAAAATATAGAATTATTTTGTGATGGAACTGTTTTGTGTTTGTAATGTTAGGACACTAAAGAGTTCTTTATCGAAAGAAAAAAGGAGAAAGGGACCGTTTGATTCATGGCCTGTTTAATGTGCAGCGAACCTCCATGAACTGTGGTAACAAAAGGAGAATAGCATCGGTTGGAAGGAGAGTTAGTATACGTAGTTCAGTGAATCTAGAATTAAAACAATGTTCTCTTGCTTGGTTTAGTATGGCAAATATTTTGTTGTTATGGAGGGAGAGGAGATTTTTTATTTGTGCCCGTGACCCGACCCTGGGTCGTGTTATCCTCCTAATATGAAATAAGGCAATTATCCCGACCCGACCAACATACATGCAAAATTTGGTGGACATCAGGCTCGCCCTGTTTATTTACCTCCAGCACCGAAGATGGACAGAGGCTATGTTTTCACCAATGTCAGTCCATCTGTTTGTTTGTCTGTGAGTAGGATGGTCACTGAACACAAATGCGACTGTCCAAAGGTCAATGTGTGGTGTGGCCTTCTCCATGACAACTTGGTGGGTCTGTTTTTATTCATGGAGGATACAGTGACCTCAACAATTTACAGGAACATGATGGAAGGATTCACCTTCCCACCGATTAAAGATCTGCCACCCCACATAATTTTCAACAGGACGGCGCTCTCCCTCAATGGACCATAGTCGTTTGAGCCATTCTGAATGAAAAATTTCCAGATCGCTGTGTTATTATTGTTTTTTTTGGATACCTTGTCGAGGCTCGTATGAGAGCTAACACAATGCACAGCAAGGGGGGCATGAGACAAGAGGGCTGGGAGTGGGAAGGACAAAACAGTGGGGAACAGAGACATGAGGAGATCTGTGGAAGGGAGAGGGGTGGGGTGGGGAACACAAGATAGACATTACAGGGACTTTCAGGAAGGAAAGCAGGGAATTTGAAGGAGGTGGGCTTGGGTGGATTATCCAGGGTAGAAAATATCGAGGATTTGGATGGGGGATGATAAGAGGTGGTGGTGAACAGCTGTTTTGAAGGCCTGGAGGGAAGAATGGGATTGAATAGTGAGGGAGTGAGGGTATTGGTCAAGACGGACCACCTGCCTGGCCCCCACGATCACCAGACATAACCCCCTCTTGATTTATTTTTCTGTGGGGGTTTGTTAAAGATGTCTAAAATGCCAAGGTGGCAAACCTGCAGGATCTTTGTTCTCGGATCACAGCTGCATGCGTACTGGTGGACGCAAACATGCCGAGACGAACATGGCAAGAACTCGTGGACCGCCTTGATGTCCTGTGCGCGACTAACTCAGCTCGCATTGAGGTATATTAATGGTGTGAACAAATCTTTGTGAGTCTATTTATCAAATAAACCAAAGGGTATCATTTTATCATTTGTGGTTCTAAACATATTAACAACCAAAGTTGTCTGCTTCTTCTTGGAACACCTGGTAGAATTGCTGTTATATTTTTAAGTGATTCTTTGGAATTGAGATGGCTAAAAATGATATATAACACGATATTTCAAAGCATTGTGGACGGATTCAGACTGAACTTGGTGGATGATTTGGGTAGGTGACAAGAACAAGACGAATAGATTTTGGTTTGGATCCGGATCCAGATATGCCCTATCAGTGGGACAAAAAACGGAACCTGTTCAGTTACTGAGTACCGTTCTAGTTACCTCCGCCACCGAAGGTGAAGGGGGTTATGTTTTAACCCCTTTCCGTCTGTTTGTTTGTTTTTGTGTGCACGATATCTCAAAAAGTTGTGCGACGGATTTGGATGACACTTGGTGGACAGGTTGGGTGTGTGACAAGGAAGAATTGATTCAGTTTTGGTGAAGATCCGAATCCACATCCGACTATGAGAATTTTTTTAATGCTTCTTTACCATTGAGAAATAGGGCTCAAAAACAATACATAGCAAATTTCAAAAATGTATTGGGCCCCATATGTTCTCGTGGATCAGGCATTACGGGGCGGAGGAATGCGCTCTACCAAGTGGCCTAGTTCAATCATGTAATTACAGTAAGTTACTCCCCAAAACTACCTCTCTACCACCATACCCCAACAAGGTATTGTATGCTTCTGCTTCACGTCAAAGGTCCTAAATTTACAACATGATGAACAAAAGAAAATGCAAATAAACAGTGAATAGTTGTTGTTTTTAATAACCAGAGTGTGTTCACTATTCCTATGCAAATGCTATTACATTCAATGAAGAGGAAGGTAAAATGCCACTACGAGGGTGGCGTCACGCTATTAAAACTGGACCCAGCCAGTGACTCGCCTTTTCAAAACTATTTTCAGAATAAATGTCTTTTCTGTTTTTCCCGCCTTTCCAACTTCAATGCTTCACCAACGTGCTGGACCAATTTATTTGTACAAAATGATTAAATCTCCACTGGAGAGTTCATAGAACACATTGCCCCACATAGTCTTAAGAAACAAGGACATGGGCAGGCTCTGCGATCGGAAAATGCCGTAATATTTTGTCCAAGTACTGCTAAATGGAAGGATATGAAAGTGCCAAAAAGGAGATTTTTGTTCTACAGTGTTTGAGTAAACAATTAAATAAATATTTTTAAAGTGGTGGGGGGGGGGGAATTTTTTTGGATGTTCACCGCCATTGATGCAGCATCTTTTACATCGCCATATTTAACACATTACATCAATTCTTCGTGACTATAGTTTGTGTCCTTTATGACGTCCTGAAAAACAGTAAGTTTCCGATTTGGAACGATTTTCCATTTTGCTTGACCGCCAGACAGGCAGACAGAGTCAAAGTATTATGTCACTCCTCTCGAGGCGTGTGCGATCAGGACAAATTCAGAGCAAAGTTCTGCTAAACAACAAGTCGTGTTCCGATTCGTGTTCAAAATGTAACATTAAATTTAGTTTAAGTTGGCTCCTCGATCTTCAACTGATGTTTGTGGACAGTTAGACAAAGTGAACCAATTACTTAACACACCACTTTTCATTTCGCATGCGGGGTAAAAATAAGAGGTGGCATGTGAGAGGAGCAGCCTGGACAAGACACCGTAAAAAGCATCCCCTTTTCCAGATTGGCACGCTTGAGAGGTCACAAGTTGCCAAACATAGCTGGAACGGACGCGTGTCATTACTTCGCTATCATGAACATGCACACATGCTGTAAGCATCCTTGTTTGGCATACAGATATTAAACAACATCGCTCACAAAAATATAAAGTTCAAAGGTGCAAATGTAAAGAACAGCACGACAGTTAATGGACTTACCTTTTTGCATATATCAAAATAAGCCAAGATAACTCTTCTGAACCTGAGCTGCTGCTGGATCTACCCACGTTGATGTTGTCTTCCCTTCACTTCCAACGATTGAGGAAGAGATGTTAAACGTTGAACAATTGAAGAGACAACAATTGAGGAAGAGATAAACATCACAAAATTACTTATATTATTACTTGAGACAGGACTTCGCTATAATTTTCGTTTTTACATCTGTTTGGGTGGGTTAAGCTCGTTGACGCACATGTATTGGTTTTTGAAGAACACAGTGGGGTCCAAGAAAACTAAACAAAGTCGATAAAGAAACACAAATTGGGCAATCGAAATGCAACAAAACAAAATTTACTTAGCGCTTCTGCGATTTTATTTTATGTGCAAGTACATGGACACGGGATGCTGCATTGTTCGACCGTCACGGAAATCCTGAGAGAAAAGCCGAGACTCCGAGGAATGTAAGGTTGACGTACATAGACAGGAGAGAGGAATGGATGATGAGCTGAAGCATTTGCACATCGTACCCGTAACTCGCACGTTCCTGAGAAAGCAATGCCGTCGTGGGTCATTCACTGCGAGTTTGCACGTCAACACGGCACCTCTCTGTAAGGCTCAGTGAGTGCACACCTTGACAAAGCCTCAGAGTTTTTACCACATTACAGAAATGGAAAAGTGATGTCAGAAAACCTGGTGAGACAGTGATAAAGAAGGATGATAATTGAATGAGGAATAGGTGGATGGAAAATACAACATAACCAACCCACTTGCAATGAATCAATAGTCGGCCATGTGCTTCTGCATGATCATACTGTCATTTAATGTGTTTGACTTCTTTGCACTCCTGAACCATCAGACGGAATGAGTTCAAAATTGATGATTGTACTTGGGAAGGTTTAAGGCATTTTAAAAAGAAAAAAAATCATTGTCCCAGGCTTCAGGGTAGTGGGAAGACCCCAATTATCGACATGTAAAATAATATGTATGGCATGATGCCACTCCTGGTAGAGGTCATATGACAAGTCATATGACAATACTACAATTCTGGGGGAATTACCGCACCAGTGAGGACGGGTTCTTCACTGATGACAAATATGAATAATGGCTAGTCTCGACTGGATCATTAAGCAAATGAACGGTTGGAGCCAGAAGTTGTGCATTATGGTTCTGGCTCCAATTAGTGAAGAATCTTTCATCACAATGTATACAAAGTTTTTGTTTTTGTTGTATGCCTTTGACTAAATGAAGGGTTATAGCACCAAAAAGAATACCCAAATGAATCTTGACTCTCAAAGTTAGCCAAGAGAGAGGTGGGCTTGGAGAGGGTAAATAGGGATACAAAAAAGATAATGGTTGTGGATGGGGGATGATCTGAGATAAGATTGTGGTGAACAGCCATCTTGAAGCCTTGAATGGAAGAACGAGATTGAAGAGAATGTGGAAGTTGGTTCCACGGACAAGAAAAAAAAAAAAGAGGAACAAATGAGTTCTAGATTTGGCACCAGTAAAAAGGGGAGAGCTCTACTCCATCAAGCTGTGGGAGAGGACATGAGAGAATCTCGTTGAGAACCACACGTTGGTTTCGAGAGTGGAGGAAATCAGTAATCCAAGAGTGGAGTTGGTCTTGGATTCCATAAGCAGACAGTTTGGAGAGCAGGGCAGGATGCCAGACTGTATCGAAAGCTTGAGATATGTCCAGACAGACAGCTCTGATCTCACATCTGATATTGAGAACCTCCACAGTTGTTGGGAGAGCAAAAGCAACATGTCCAAGGTAGAGTAACCTGGTCTGCATCCAACTCGATGATCTGAGATCAGACCATTAGAAAAAAGGAAGGATGTTAAAGGAAAATAATAAAAAGCAAACTTTGCATGTATCGATCATGATGTTGATTGTTTCTTCCCAGTTTTTGACTGCATTGCTAAATGTTACTACAACAGAACCGGTACTTTGTAAATGGACTCAATTACTCCCAACTTCATGAGTAGAGGGCTGAGGAAAATTTGTGTTGGAACTTTATCAGGTATCAGAAATAACTGGTCTCCTTTTTGCAAAAGACAGAGGAATCGTAGATGTCAATGAACTGATGTCAGCAGATGGGACATCAAGCTTAATGTCCACTTGAGCGATGGTATACTTTGTGAAGCAATGTCCTGCCTGAGAAGCATAAATCAGATGGTTTACAGTTGAGAGGGTTGAGAATCGAATCTGAAGATAAGTACGGTACTCAGTTTGAAATGAGAAACTTAGCTTTTAACAATCGACCTCCTGTTCAACTTAGCTTGAAATGAGAAACATAGCTTAATAATCGACCTCCTGTCTCAGTTAGCTTGATTATGACAAACAGCTTAATAATCGACCTCCTGTCTCAGTTAGCTTGATTATGACAAACTTAGTTTAATAATCGACCCCCTGCCTCACTTAGCTTGGTATGAGAAACATAGCTTAATAATCGACTTCCTGTCTCACTTAGCTTGATATGACAAACTTAGCTTAATAATCGACCTCCTGTCTCACTTAGCTTGGTATGAGAAACATAGCATATTAATCGACCTCCTGTCTCACTTAGCTTGAAATGACAAGCATAGGTTAATAATCGACCTCCTGTCTCAGTTAGCTTGATATGACAAACTTAGCTTAATAATCGACCTCCTACCTCACTTAGCTTGGTATGAGAAACATAGCTTAATAATCGACTTCCTGTCTCACTAAAGGCCCGGTCACACCTTGACGTTTTAGCCAACGTATGTCGATTTTTGAATTTTTTTTCTAAAACGCTGGCACACGTTGAATACGTTATGGGTAAGTTTTGATAACATTGAGAGCACACTGAAAAACACTGCCATACGTCGTTGTACGTTGGCTTTAAACGTTGTACTTTTTGGTTGTCCTCAAATTTTTTCATGCTTGAAATTTCACGACGTATGCCGGCGTATGACTCGCACGTTCCGCTACACTGGACACAAGTTGTATGCACGGTCTGCGATCGTTGACAGAC
This sequence comes from Eptatretus burgeri, assembly GCF_056783735.1. Lineage (NCBI taxonomy): Eukaryota > Metazoa > Chordata > Myxini > Myxiniformes > Myxinidae > Eptatretus > Eptatretus burgeri. Next base: position 42,856,330 of record NC_140978.1, on the reverse strand, counting down.
GTCAACACATGCTACTTGTAAGTTAATCATAAGTTGAGACACGCCGAGGTAATGTTTAGCGTACCCGAAACTTATTTATAACCTATGATTAACGTGTTGTTGGCACGTTACGCGATCGTTGCCACACATCGACAGACGTTACTTTTAAGTTACTCATAGGCTGAAAGACGTCGGTATAATGGATCGTCCTTGCGTCAGCGTCCACGGCCACGGCCAGGACACTTATTTGCAGCATTCTTCAAACTTTTCTTCGGCATGACGAGGATGTTCACACTTCGATGTCTAGCTTGGCTATGATTCCAATTGTCCATCGGCAGCGTCTATTTAAAATAGTCGAGTTTGAGCGTTTTAACACGTTCAGAAGAAACGCTTCAAATTTCCAAACCCCAGCGTCAAAAAACAAAGGCGAGTGACAGCAATTTAAATCGTTCATTGTAAATAATGAAACTAGCTGAGTGGTACCGTTTAAAAGTCGTTGAGTGAAAAAAAATCCAATTGTTGAGCGCAAGCGTCTACTTTCAATAGTGGGGTTTGAGCGATTTAGCACGTTCAATAGAAACGCTTCAAATTTCCAAACCCCAGCGTCAAAAAACAAAGGCGAGTGACAGCAATTTAAATAGTTCATTGTAAACAATGAAAATAGTTGAGTGGTACCGTTTAAAAGGCGTTGAGTGTAAAAAAAAATCCAATTGTTGAGCGCAAGCGTCTACTTTCAATAGTGGAGATGCAGCCATTTAAATCGTTGAGTTTATCATTTAAATCGTTAAATCGTTAAACGCAAGGACGATCCATCATAACCCACACCCTCCCCCTCACACTCACCTACTACTGCTAACATGAACAAACTACTACTAATACTAATACTGTTACTGATACTGTGACTGCTGACATGGACATCGACTCAAAAAGGACTCGAAAACACTGTTGGGTTCCCCTTTTATGAGCAGCATTTTTATATACCAATTCCCAAAACCGCTGGGAACACGTCTTTATATGGCAGTTGTAAGCTAGAAACACGTTCATTTATTTTTTTTGTCGACTGGAAGACGTCATTGGAATACGTCTACATAGGTCGATGTGTGTTGGGACTACGTAAAGAATTGGTTCAAAGCACGTCAAACATAAGTTAGAAATAAGTTTCGCGTAAAAAAGACATTACCGCGATGCGTTTCGACTTATGAGTAGCTTATAAGTAGCCTTTGTGGACGTGTGTAAGCGTCCACATATCGTGTGTACAACTTATCCCCATCGCATGCGGAACGTGTGTCATATGCCGAGTACGTCGTAAAATTTTGAACATGTTTAAAATTTCTTGACGTACTCTACTTACTACGACGTATGATAGCGTACTTTAGCGTTGTACTCACGTATACCAAACTTACTCATACCGTATTTGACGTGCCCCAACGTTTTAGACACATTTTCTTAGGTCGGCATACGCTGGCAAGATCGCCAAGGTGTGACCGCGATGTTGACACTTCCATTTCTACGGCAGTTATGATTCGAATCGTTGTGCGTCAGCCTTTTAATAGGCTACGTCACGACATCGTCGGCGATGCGTGCAACGCGCTATGCCTAAGTTAGACTATCGTTGGGCATCGGTTGTGTAGGCCGACAACAGGTTCAGCATTCGTTGGTATAAGTTATCTATAACACAACGAAACGTTCTGTGTCCGTTACCAATGCGTTATACATAAGACCAAGTTGCTATGAATACGTCCGAATCTTTAAAAAAAAAAACATCAAAAGTTCAACGTAAGCCAGCGTTTTACATACATTTTAATACGTTGCCATCGCTGGCTAAAACGTCAAGGTGTGACCGGGCCTTAAGCTTGATATGACAAACTTAGCTTAATAATCGACCTCCTGTCTCACTTAGTTTGATATGAGAAACATAGCTTAATAATTATTAAGCTATGTTTCTCATATCAAACTATAATATAATTATAGATTTATAATATAATTGATCAATTATAATTGACCTGTCTCACTTAGCTTGATTTGAGAAAGCACAATTTTGTTAGTTATATCAATTAATCTTACACGCCATCTATATAACACAGAAAGTGATCTGGTATATTATGAACAATGGGTACAATAAACAGCCACAGAGGAGAAAATGTATTCATAAACAAAAGGAAAAATGTAAACAGAAAGAATTCACAATTTATTGGGTTTATTTGTATTTTTTAAACAATTTGGTCTCTTGAGCTCACAATACACACAAATTCTCATAGTTTGGGCATGCTCGCTGCTTTGTGTAAAGAGCAATACCATAACTGACAACAAGTCTAATCAATCACAAAAAGTAGAATAATATAAAGTATAACAAGAAAGCAAATTATGAGGAAAAGTACAAAGAGAAAAAAATACAAGAATGATTAACAGCAAAGATAGTCAAAAGGTCAGATTCCCCCCACTTCAATGAGCTCTGAACCATGTCCATCTTTTACAATGTAATGACTTTAGGAAAGGTCTGTCTTTGTTATACATTCCTTCTATTGCCTTTCTTTATACGTGACCTATATGCAAGCAGACACAGCTCAGGAGAAAGACAAGAGCAAAGACTGAGCCTTGTGTTACATGGCTGTTCCAAAATGGGATGCCAACTTCTTGATTTAACCTTCACAAACAAAACTCTCATTGTGAGGAGAGAACCTTCTCAAACAATACTGAAAAGCTTCTGAATGAGCTGGACCTCTTCCTTTCCAAGGGAAAAGAGGGAATTAAGAGAAATATATGCAACAGAAGGTTGGGGAGGGTGGGGGTGGGAATTAACTTTAATAATTTTTATTTCTCTTAATCTGCAATGAATGTTAATGTGTGTCAGTCAGACAGTTAGTGTGTGTGTGTGTGTGTGTGTGTGTGTGTGTGTGTGTGTGTGTGTGTGTGTGTGTGTGTGTGTGTGTGTGTGTGTGTGTGTGTGTGTGTGTGTGTGCGCGCGCGCACGCACAAAACACGACATTATCTCTGCTAACTCCCCCTTCCCCCTGGCTCTCTTTGTCCCATCCTCACTATGCCCCCCCTCCTAATGCAGTGCAGCACCCTATCCCCACACCTCTCTCTGTCTCTGGACATATCTGGATGGTTATCTCCGCACGTATCCAAACGATTGTTATCTGTGGACGTATCCGTACGGTTGTTATGTCTGGATGGTGGTTATCTCCTTACGTGTCTGGACGGTGGTTACGTCCACGCAGTGTTTGTCGCCAGATGTGTTTGTCTCTGGGTGGTATTTGTAGTATGTCCGGTAGAAAATGGATTTCAGACATTATTTTGTTTCCATCTTTACTGTTGTTCTTTGCAGGATCATTTTGATGAGACGGTATGAATCGTAATTAACGCTCCACCGCACATCTGCCTTCCCTTCCTCTCACCTCACTCTGTCTTCTCTTCACCGACGCCTCCTCACTCCCCCTTCCTCCTCATGACATCTTATTCTCCCCTCACTTAGTATTCCCATCACCTTAGTGATGTGTGGTATTTGCAAGTAAAATTTTTTTTAAAACAATAAAAGTTACATTACTAATCGAAATGGTTAAAACATCTTAATCTGCAATAAAACAATCTATTTTGTTATCCTTCCAAGTCGTCTCCACATTCTCGCCAAGGTGGGTCGGGTTATTTTGTGCCCATAACCTGATCCTGGGTACCCCGAGCACGTATACAAACTTTGGTAGAGAATGGCCCAGTCGTTTTAGATTCCATAATGATCAGACGTACATACATCCAGAGATTTGCCTTATTTTAGTACGATGACATTTTTGCAAAAACAATGCAGTTATTTATTTATTGCAGCATATCCAGACTTGTTTTAAAACTGAGAGATAAATGTAAAAAGACCAGTTTAAAAGGAGGCTTGAAATGTACCTTGTGGCAAAAGGAATATCTGGTTGTAGAGATGAACAAGACAGGTCAGCTTGGTATAAATATGTGCGTTAAGTTGACATATCTATTTGAGCAAATGTTTCCCCCTGCAAAATAAAAAAAATACTTGCACACAGAGTGAGTAATATGTCAGGGCTGGCAGGATAGCTTGGAGGGAAATGCCTTTGAGCTGTCAAACCGGGTTTGACTCTCAACTGGCTATAAACTCTCACCCTGGTGTTTCTTATGCGGGGCGATATACTCGTATCGATGTGTGTGTCGTCGATCCGAAGGACATTAAACCAGAGGACTGTTCTGCTGGCAGTCGTGGAAGTTAAACATCCAAAGGTGTCTTTCACGAAGAGTAGGGTAGCTATCACCGATACCTTGACCAAATTCTCAACACAGTCGAACATCAGGATGACTCGCCGCGTTGAGAAAAGACTTGAGCCAGAATCATGCAAACAATTTCACAGTTACAGAGAAGTAAAGGAAGAGGAGGAATGTGAAAAGGAAGAGGAAAATAACTGATGGTTGTAAGTAATCCTGATTTGGGGAAAAAATATATATATAATGGCTCTCACTTTGTGTATTTTTCCCCCAAGATAATAACTGTTCATCCATTGTTCTGTATCTCTGCAGTGTTGGATGTCAAATAAACATAATTTATCATCAATTTAATATTCAATAACCATCAGCAATCAACCTTGTAAGAGCTTTCTTCTTGGATTTCCTTTTCTATCAATAGACTGGCATTCCAAAAGATCAAGTTTGAGACTTTTGTCCAAAACACTCCTCAGCGGAGAGCTCGAATCACAGTCACCACATACAGTACTGTACTCACTGTATAATCCTTTCATGACATGTGGAAAACCTCGTACCCCCCCCCCCCCTCCCAAGAACACACAACCTGATCCATGTTGCTATAACATCAACGATTTTAACAAGTCAAATTCAGCTTTATCTTGGATACAGTCATGGTTCTGTATTACGTCGGACCACCTCATGATGAGTTATTTGCGAGGGATCAATGCTTACCGAAGCAAATTCACATTTCCCATAAATAGGAAATTTCAAAGGAAACCACTTCACACTTCCATTTTGTAAATGAATGAGAATATTAATTTCACCCAAAATAACTTTGAACGGTAGCCCTTTAAGAAACAAGACTGAGCACGTCAGTTCAGATTAAAATCGAAAGGTCATGTGACGATATAACACACGCAAACCTGTCACAGGTGCAATGACTGACAAAGTCGAATGAAAGACGACGGACAGGTAAATCCAGGAAAGAGTGAAGGTGGAACAGTGGAGGGGTCTCATAGGAATGAAAGAAGGTAACGCACTTAAAAGGATAACGATATGAATTGTAAACGCGTTATGCTGACAAATAAAGAGCATCCAAGATGCTGTGCAACAATGTAATGAAAAATTGTGAATCGATGAAAAAAAAAAAAAACAGAAATCAAATAGCAGTTTGAAGAATCCAAATTGATGGAAATTTCTCGAAGCACAGCTGGTAGAAAATGAGGTTGATAACTTTTAATTGACAGTCCACAATGCCTTTGGCTCTGCTTCAAAGGAGTACTGCTATCAACTCTGCTCTATGGGCTGGCACTCCAGCATCTCTTCTCTCCTGGATTCTGCAGAATGTAAAGCTGTAAAGCTGAAGCATTGGAGCCTCACTGCAACCCACCAGAAGAAGCTTGGATGCTATTACACTCGACTTCTTTGTTCAGCTTTCAAAATCCATTGGTCTGAACATATGACAAATGAAGAGCTTGATGTTTCTCTTCCAAGGCTGTCGGTTAAAATTAGAATAAGACGTCTCAGGTTTTCTGGGCACTGCTACAGCTGTGAAAACGAACCCGTTTCACATCTTATCCTCTCGACACCTAAACCTTGGAAGGCTGAAGTGGGACAGACGAGCTCTCAGCTACATCAATATGTTAAAGAAGGATACGACGGGGGCCTGGAGACAAAAGAACTACACACAGCAATGCTTTATTGAGACGAATGGAAACTGAGGATCAATGTCATCTGAGTACGGCCTAAGAGCAGACCGAAGAAGAAGTAAAACTGTTGACATTATTGGAATCCCCCATGATGAGGCCGGAGCACAAGGTCTACTCTCACATCACAGACAGGTCAGTGGTCTCTCTGATTTTTTTTTTCAACCACCTTTCCTTCGGTTGAGCTCCCTCTGTTCTCTCAGTCTTCCAACCCTCCATAGTAACTCCAGGATATCACACGATCTTCGAAGAATCCCCCCCTGGTTATATTTTCCAAAATCCACGCTGACTGCACACCTCATCTCCCATGTTCCTTTCTAAGTAACAACCTTCCAGATGCCTCCCCTCCACAACTTTTACCTCCAGGGCATCAAGCAGGCAAATGCGTTGCAACCCCATCGTGTCTTCCCCCATCCTGACCCATGACCTTTATTACCCACATTGACCCTTCCTATCCCAACCTTCTTACTTTCTGGTTTCAGCGTTTACTTCCCGACTCTACTTTTTATTTTCCTGGTCGTTCATTCCTTTACCGGTCGTGCCCAATTGTTGGCCCGATACCTCGCTGTCAATTCAACCTCGCTCCTCCATGAGCCTCATTCTTGAAGAACAAACAAACAAAAACAAAAACAAAAACAACAAAAACAACAACAACAAAAACAAAAAAAACAAAAACAAAAACAAAAACAAAAACAAAAACAAAAACAAAAACAACAACAAACCTGCAATAAACAGTGGCAGTAGTTTGTTTTAAAAAATCTTGTGAGTTATCGTCAGCCATAAGTTTCCAGCAGTCAAAAGCATGCTTACCCTTTAACACTACAAAGGCCAGAAATCTTTCCTACCTGAATTTTTAAAAAACCTACCTGTCAAAATGACTGTTTTGGCCTTAATCATGTTAAAGGGGAGATGAATCAAAAGTGGTTTAAAGTAACTTTTCACATCAACACTGCATGCACCCAATCAGCACTCATTAAAATCAAGGACCTGCATGCGAATGTGTTGGCGTCTCTGCAAAGTTCCAGTGCACCTCTTGATGATAGATCGATTAAAATATACAATTCACCTCTCCAGGTAAGGCAACAAAGTCTGGGCAAAATTTTCAACTCAAACTCGCTTGCCTAGTACCACACAATTCCTATCCCCTCCAGCAAATATCCTGCCAAATTATAACAAAAAAAACCAGTTTACTATGACTGCGACGCTGCTGAAAGTCATGCCAATGACAAAAAAGGTCAAAGATACCTTTGCGTAGTTTTTTTTTGTTGTTGTATTATTCTGCATCATTTTGTCATTCGCACAAAGCACAATGGGACAATGGCAGGAAACTATGAGACCCGTGAAGTCGAAAGATCACCGGTGCCTCAAAGACGTCAAAACTATCATTGCAGAGCTAAATGTGAACGTTAACCGACATTCTTAGCCTACCTTCAACCTGCGTCTTCACGGAACGATGCTTGTAGTTACGTGGAGCTATCCCAGCAATTATAGGATCCGTTGATGTCGATGTTGCGAAGCCTTTGGATGAAACGGTACTTCTACCCCCGGATGTACTGTGGACATGTGGAGGACAGCTAATGCTCTTGATGACGGGATGGGGACTGGCAACAGACTTCTTATCAATGAGGTCCTCACTGATCTCTCCATCTTCGCTCTTCGCCTTGGTCTCGATGAATGACAGTCTCGTTGAAGAACGCATGCCCGATAAACTTGGACGCAGCAACGACGATGTAACCAAAGGGTTTCGCTCTAAAGCAAAACACCGTGCTGATGTCGCACCAAACTGAGTGGCATGCCTACATTCAGCTCCACTATCGGCAGTGCTGAAACATGAAACAGTACATGGGCTGCGGGTGGGGGAAAGAAGGGGTGCACAGCCAGCAGGAAACTTGCTGCTGTTTACAGAATGAACAAGTCGTGATAACTCCGTCGTGTGGGCAACAGCTTCTGTTAATAGCACCAACTCGTCCAACAGGTCAGGTCGAGTCCTAAACAGGTCCACGAAAACCAAAGAGTTGGCCCTTCCCCCTTTGTTCAGATGCGTATGCCACCGACAGAGTATTCCTGTTCACACTGCTCCAAGGAGGGACAACACTCATGTTTCATTGCAGAAGGCAAACGTTCGTACTCATTAAGTCTTTCCTCCACCCGCGGTGCAGATTTACGCACACGTTCATGTTTGTCTTCGAGTTCATCGAGTGAAAAAAAAAAAAAACACACGATTTTGCCAAAAATGAAGTTACGAGCGACG
>NC_140978.1:42785700-42843200 GCF_056783735.1 Eptatretus burgeri | reverse complement strand
TGACCATCATCGAGGAGGGAGCTGACAAATTTGCCGCTCTCGTGAATCATGTCTCGCCCAGCGTGTACAGGCTCTTCTCGGAGTGCGACACTTACGAAGCAGCGATCGACGTGCTGCAAGCGCTCTACGTGAAGCCCAAGAACGAGGTATACATACGACATCTTCTCAACACACGCAAGCAAGCAGCCGGGGAGACAATCGATCAGTTCCTGCAAGCTCTGAATCAGCTGGGAAAAGACGGCAGCTTCCGGGCCGTAAGCGCCGAGGAACACCGAAAGGAAGCCACACGGGAGGCATTCATCCAAGGACTCAGATCAGCCCACATACGGCAACGCTTACTAGAGAAAGCGCAACCCACTCTTGACAAGGTAGTCGATCAGGCACGAGCGATGGATACGGCTCAGCAGCAATCTGAGTCATTTGGGACACCGATGCTGCTAATGAACGCTGCTACGATGGGAACCCAAGGAACCCCACTGGCACAGACACAGCCAGACATAGGGGATGGAGAAACACCCGAGGAGCCGGATACCCAGGCCACGTCAAACTCCTCAGCAACTGCTCCGGTTGGTAAATGCTTCTTTTGTGGGTACAAAAGGCACCCTCGTCAAAAATGTCCCGCCAGAGATGCCACATGCATGAATTGCGACAAGAAAGGGCATTATGCCAGGGTATGTAAATCTACTCTAAGGAGAAATAAACCCACTTCTGCGGCTCTCTACTCGCAAAATAAATTAACTGCAGCCTCCCCGGGGAATCTATCCAAGGCTATCATCAACGTACGGATTAACGGGCATATGGCTGAGGCACTGATTGATACCGGTAGCTCTGAAAGTTTCGTCAACAGCTCGCTAGTGAAGGGCAGGAAATGGATAATCCACCCGACTGACAATACGGTATGCATGGCCGCCACCTCACTACAATCCCGCGTACGAGGGTAATGCAATGTTGAATTGGACGTAAAAGGGTACACGCATCGGGATGTAAGGGTACTGGTGCTTCGTGATTTGTGCGCAGACGTAATTCTGGGTCATAATGTCCTCAAGCAGCACACGAGCATCGAAATACCCTTTGGAGGAAGCAAGCCTCGTCTAATTTTAAATGCGTTGACCACCGCGGAGGTGACGTCCCCCCAGCTGTTCGCTAACTTGTCGCCGGTCTGCAAACCGATAGAGATTAAATCGCAGCGATATACCACTGCTGACATGAATTTCATCACCTCAGAAATCAAGCGATTACTGGAAGAAGGAATTATAGAACCGAGCGATTCGCCATGGCGCGCACAGGTGTTAGTAACCAGCAGTCAGAACCATAAGAAACGAATGGTTGTCGATTATTCCCAAACGGTCAATCGCTTTACCCAACTCGATGCCTACCCCCTGCCGCGCATAGACGAGATGGTCGAACGCGTGGCCAATTATAAGGTATTCAGCACCATCGACTTGCGAAGCGCCTATCATCAAATTCCCATCCGAGAGGAAGACAAACCATACACCGCATTCCAGGCAGGGAGGCGCCTCTACCAATTCAGGAGAATACCTTTCGGTGTCACGAATGGGGTAGCTTGCTTCCAACGGGTTATGGACGACATCATCTCAGATGAAAACCTCAAAGACACTTTTGTTTATGTGGATAATGTCACAGTGTGCGGTAGGGATCAGGGGGAACATGATAGGAATCTGGACAGATTCTTGAGCATTGCTAGAAAATATAATCTGACTCTCAACTACGAGAAATGCGTATTCTCGGCAAGGTCAATTGACCTTCTCGGCTACACAATAGCCGACGGCACAATTAAGCCTGATCCTGAACGATTGCGCCCACTTCGTGAGCTACCCGCACCTCAGGACCTGCAGGCAATGCGCCGGGTGATCGGCATGTTCGCTTACTATGCAAGATGGATTTCGCAATACTCCGAGAAAATACATACCCTAGTGCATTGCAAAAACTTTCCACCAGATGCCGCTGTTGTAAGAGCTTTCCACAACCTCAAGGATGATATCAGTAAGTCCGTGGTTTTATCGATCGATAGCTCGGTGCCCTTTGTGGTGGAAACCGACGCTTCAGATCACGCCATAGCTGCTACACTTAATCAGTCTGGGCGGCCGGTCGCGTTCTTCTCGAGAACTCTCTCTAGAAGCGAGCAGAGACACTCAGCGATAGAGAAGGAAGCGTACGCCATCGTCGAAGCGCTGCGGAAATGGAGACATTATTTACTGGGAAACCACTTCACGCTCGTTACGGACCAACGATCCGTGGCATTCATGTTTGATGGGAAAAATAACGGGAAAATTAAGAATGAAAAAATTACGAGATGGCGGATAGACCTAGCTTGCTACAGTTACGACATTGTTTACCGGCCCGGGAAGGAAAACCCTGCTGCAGATACCTTCTCTCGGGTCTACAGTTCGGCAACAATCAGTCAGGCTTTGCAAGACCTACACGTGTCTCTCTGCCACCCAGGGGTAACCAGAATGGCACATTTCGTGCGCAGACAAAATCTTCCCTATTCTGTTGAAGATATTAAACAAATGAATGCTTCATGCCCTGTTTGTGCTGAACTAAAACCCAGATTCTATGGCGCGGCATCTGGCAGACTGATCAAGGCCACTTCCCCCTTCGAGAGACTAAACATCGACTTCAAAGGGCCCCTGCCGACCGAGACAGACAACAGATACATATTCACCGTTGTTGATGAATATTCAAGGTTCCCTTTCGCATTTCCGTGCTCGGATATGACCTCGGGCACTGTCGTGAGATGTCTCTCTGACCTCTTCGCTATGTTTGGGAAACCTTCGTACATACATTCAGACAGAGGGCCATGTTTCATGTCGGCCGGGCTAAAACAATTCCTACTAGAGCTCGGCATAGCAACTAGTCGAACGACGGGTTACAACCCACAGGGAAACGGGCAGGTGGAAAGGTATAATGGAGTTATTTGGAAAGCCGTAACTCTGGCGCTGAAATCGAGAGGACTGGGCCCCGAGCGGTGGGAGGTTACTCTTCCCGACGCTCTGAATTCCATACGCTCTTTGCTCTGCACGTCCACCAATGCAACTCCTCACGAACGAATGTTTACTCACCAGCGACGTTATGTTGACGGTCAAACGGTGCCCAACTGGCTGACCCATCCCGGTACAGTGTTCATGAAACGCCCGGTCCGACAAAGCAAGTATGAACCCCTGGTGGAGGGGGTCGAACTCATTGACACTAATCCAGAGTATGCTCATGTCAGGCTCCCGGATGGCAGGGAGACCACTGTGTCGGTTCGCCATCTGGCTCCCTCAGGTACTCCTCCCGCAGGTACACCACCTTCTGGCACTCCTCCTTCTGACATCCCCTCCCCAGGTGTTCCCCCCCAGGAACTCCACCGGGCGACGGGGCTGCCGCGTTCCACCCGAGAGCGATCGAGGAGTCATCCCCGGCACAAGTCGAGGCTCACCAAGAGGATCGGGAGTCTCCCTCAAGTGAAACTGCCATTTACTCCCGGAGAGGTCGACGAATAAGGCCCCCTCGACGACTCAATCTGTAAAGGGGATTATCGGCATTCTCGCTGCTCATGCTCCTATATGCTCATTATATCATATATCGATGCTCATTTCCATGCTCCTACAACTCAAAATAATCACTGCTTGGCATGTATGCTTCTGTAGATCTATTAGTCCGCGTTGCTTGAAATGTATACTCCTATAGTGCTAAAGCAATCATGGTGTGCAAGATGGGCCCCTAGTTGCATTTTAAAGGTGGGGAGAATGTGGTGAATTGAGGTGAATTGAGGGACATGACGCGGGATCACATGTTGTGCGTCTCGCGTATAAGGGGAGGTCTCCGCGGCACGGAGTGATTGTCCCCGGGGCATTGCCATTTACATCGGCTGTTCACTTGATGCTCGTTGACTGAAGGTGCTCATTGACTGGTGAGAATGGAGATTATATCGAACTCCGTGCTTACGCGGATTTAGTCTGCAATGATTAATCGCACATGTATACGTTACTGCTTATGTACTCCTAGCTGAACCTGTATTCCCCGGTGTGCCCACAGAAGCGGCTCCAATCAAATGGAATAAAGCCTAAACTCTGAAGGTTCTTCTCTCGCTCTCATTTCACGGTTGGTGGTTGTTGTGTGATGGCTGTTGAGACATGGTTGGTGGTGGTAGTAATGGCGGCTGGTCCAAAATAAAGATAGTAAAAGAAAAACGGCTATCTAAAAGGGTCGCAGCCTGCATGAATGACATTTATTCCCTCTAAACAACGGGTTTGGGCCTAACTACACATATACTTACAGAGATATCTCACCTAAGGGACCTGAATGGTGGTTTGTGAATTTCGTCAACCACAACACTACCCCCTCCCCTTTTTACAGACTCGGCACACGAAAATTTGACGACTCGGGACATCATGTGTAGTTTTCCCCTAGTACATTTTACCTACGGATCCCTGAGTACGACATTCATGGTATTCGTGTCCCCAAAATAAATAACCTGAGGGCTGAGTAACTACCTGAACAAACCCACTCACACGGACGACTTAAATAAAATTGCCGGCGCTAGGACAGACATGCCGGGGGCGCACTCATATTTACAGTACATCTTAACCTTAACTTACAAATTTTACACTAAACCATGGCCCAGGATCAATGAACTCTGCAAAAAGAAAGCAGTTAGCAGGGAGCCAGGCTGCTCGCATGCAGTCTCTGACTCAAACAATGCAGGTGACGGGGAACGTGGCCGGCTGCTCACACGCAGTCCAAGGCCTTCCCTTTTGAACTGAACGCAGTGAACCACAACGGTGCATGGGCTGCACAAACGTAGTCTCCGTGCCAGCTCAAGTGGCACACGCAATGAACACAACGAATGGATGGATGAATGGTTTGAACTGAACGCAGTGAACCACAACGGTGCATGGGCTGCACAAACGCAGTCTCCGTGCCAGCTCAAGTGGCACACGCAATGAACACAACGAATGGATGGATGAATGGTTTGAATTGAACGCAAACACGGTGCACGGGCCGCCACTGCAGGCCCGTGTTGTAGCTGCCAACAGGGCAGTTCTTGCAGCTTGCAAACTGTTGCTTTGATCCTGGCGCACATGGAAATGAACAGGGGGGGGGGGGCAAAGCAAAAATTGAACGGGGCTGGTGAACAGGGGCAGTGGGCATGGCATGGCAAAGGTGATCAGGCAAACACAGCCTGCAGAACCAGGCCGCTGCAGGCAAACACAGCCGGCAGACGAACTGGCCGGCACAGGCCTTGAAGAAAAACAGCCAGCCGGCAGATGAAGTGAGCCGGCACAGGCCTTGCAGCAACACAGCCAGCAGATGAAGTGGCCGGCACAGGCCTTGAAGAAAAACAGCCAGCCGGCAGATGAAGTGAGCCGGCACAGGCCTTGAAGCAAAACACGGCCAGCCGATGGCACAGGCCTTGCAGAAAACAGCTGCAGACAATCCGACCGACACAGGCCTTGCAGCACAGCAGCTGCAGACGATCCAGCCGGCACAGGCCTTGCAGCAAAACAACAGCTGCCGATGAAGGGGCCGGCCTCTGCCTTGCAGCAACGCAGCCAGCAGATGAAGCTGGCCAGCCTTTGCCGTTCAGTGGAGGTTGGTGGAGGGAGTGCGGTGGTGCTGGCCACTCGGAAGGCGGGCTCAGACCTACCTACCTGTCTCCCTCCCACCTATCGCCTTTGCCTGTCATTGTCTATACCCACTCCCTTAATTTCTCAAACCCCAATTTAGCCCCAACTTATTTTTTTTATTTTTACTTCCCCACTATAAATCGTCCCCTAACCCCCTGTACTGTCCTTGTTCGGCTAACCTATCCTGTCACCTAGCCTACTCCCAACCCCTACGTTCCCTTCCCGGAGGGGAATAAGGGAGAGCTAACGTCCTGTGTCGAGGCCCAACGAAGCCTCAGGATGGCCTCCCCAGACTTCAGCGATCTATAACCAAAGTGGGTCCAGCGGCCCACAACGAGAGCGAGGGGATGGATGGTGCGGAGGGGTACACTTCCTATCTACCCTAACCATTAACTGTTAAACTACCCCGGGGCTTTCAACAAGCGCCTCTCGCTTAAACTATTGGTTCTAACAACCCAGATTCCCGTCGTCTGTGTTGGTGTCCTCACAATTTCGGGCCTCGCCCCCAAATTTTCTCTCCGTGCCCTCACACGGTCTCATGGCTGGGACGCGTGGCTCCCTTTGGCAGGCACGACCCTCTGCCGAATCTCCCGCTATGGCACCCCCGGGCACTACACTGCCTCCGAGCCTACCAGCTCCCTAACACCGGGGAGTGCCCCCCATGGCACCTCCCCTGAAACGCACACGTGGCAGGCTGGCTTCCCAGGCCCCTTTCCAAGGGTCACCCGTGCCCACAACACTGCCCACGCGGCTAATGGCGCCCCGGGCCCCCGCACCAAGCAGGCGCACCCGTGCCCACGACGCTATCCCGGCCCCCCATGGGCCCTTGGCCTACCACGGCCGACTAGCCTGGTGCCCGGGGTACCCACTCAGCGATACTCACTTTTCGCAGCCACGCTCCCAGCCCGTCAACAGGGCTCCTGCACCCCTCCAAACGGGTTTCGAGCCTACACTCCCACCAACAACAAAACGACCTCCATTTTGTAAATTTGACTAACCCCCTAACTCACTTTATACTGACCCTGGGGTCCCTTGGGCGGGAGTCACTTCTCCCAATCACTCATCGCACCATGCATTCCCCATTCGCTCCACTCACACAGACCCGCTGGCCTCACTCACTCACCAAGCACATGCTTCCACTTCACTCACCAACAACTCTTCAACACACACACCACTGAACTCTGCCATCCTTCTAACTACCTCCCTTAACTAACTCGTGCTCCCACGTCGTCCCTTAAACTAGTAGCACGTTCCTTTTAACACTACGTAGCTAAACTACGTCAACTCTACACATTCACTGTCTGTCACTGTCTCCTAAATCAAAAAATCATTTTATTTCCCAACCTAAATCTGGCTACAATCCCTCCAACTAATCCATTCCACGGGCTCCATGAGGACCTACCCCTGCCCCATGAAGTCGGTCTAGCTAAGCTAACCCTTCCCCCTAACTAGTTTCCATCCTGTGCCCTGGTAAGGGGGTCTTCCACCCCTTGCCCAGGAATCCTGTGCACCCGAAAGTGAGGCTTGCTTTTTATTTTTTTTATTTTTTTTTTACATGCGCATCACCAGCGCGGCAACTCACAGCTCGCGCACTTTGCACCTGCCTGTGACGTCATGCAGCTGCACGTGTACCTCGTCCTCCTTGGATGGTACCATCCGGCAGGGATACCCCTCCTGCCGGATTCCAACCCCACGTGCAGCCATGGCGTCACCGTGCGCATAAAAAAAACACAAGCCCCACGTCTCGAGGGGTTCCCCACACGAACACATGTGCTTTGCCCGTTGGAGCTTAACACACACGATCGCGTGGAGAACCCGTCCGGTCCAAATCCGTAATCCTGCCTAAACTTTGTGCGTCCGCGGGATCGGCAAATCCACCGCGTGCGTTTCCGGACCGGGACTTCACTCTCGCAAGCGAGCACGTGGGGGCCTCGTGCGTTGCACAGCACGGACCGCGTGCTCACTGCTGGGTGAACCCGGCACGGTCCCCGAAACAACTACAGCCGCTACTCGGCTTTCTTTCTTCTCATGTCGCCGTCGTCGCCGCTATTCGACACACGCACTCCCACGTGTTACGACGCTAACACACCTCACCATTAAACTCACCCCGGGAGACGCGGCTGCATGTTCACACATGCCCACCGACATCTCCCTTACATACCGTTCTCTCACACACACGGTCTCCCTTGCACTCGGCCGTTCACTCACGCATGCCATCTCCCTCGCACACGTGGCTCCACTCACTCGCGGCCTTTCACTCATTCGTGCCATTTCTCTCACACAAACCACACCACTCACACACGCGGGGGCACTCACCCGCGGTGCCTCATCCACACACCGCCCCTCACTCACACACGCGGGGGCACTCACCCGCGGTGCCTCACTCATACACCGTGCCTCACTCACACACCGTGCCTCACTCACACACGCGGGGGAACTCACCCGCGGTGCCTCATCCACACTGGCCGTTTCATCCACACACACGGCCTCTTTCACTTGCGGTGCCCCTTTTACACACGGCGTGCTGGGAAGCACATACTCCGGCACAACCGCCACCACACCACTCACACACGGGGTCGCTTCCACACACAGGGACGCACTCACACCTTGCACCACACACACAGGGACAACCACACTGGGGATTCGTGTCCCCACAAGGGTCTCCGGGGCCTCTATACCCCCCAAGCTCTCCGTGCACCTATCCACAGCACTCCTCCCCTCGACCTCGCAAAGCACGACGGAACTCACCTGGTCGTGATTCGCCTCAAGGGGGCATACTCCCTCCCCTCGTTCCTGGAGGAGGCCATCCAACTGCTCGCACCGGGCCTCCACCCAGTCCGCGAGCTCACCCCCATTATCCTCCACTACCTCCATGTGTGTGTGTGCGTCTCTATCCCCGTCTTCATCGTGTAGTCTTCCCTCTATCGTTCCCATCTCCCGTGTCTCTGCCAACTCAGTCACCTCTTCACCCTTTACCTCCCTTGTCTCAACTATTATTTCCGTCTCTTCCCTTGTTATCTCCCTCGTGCACGTCTCCGTCACCCCAATTAGTTTGTCCCTCTCGGTTACCGTCGCTTTCTCTGTCACGACCCTCGCCCAACACGCCCCCCGAATTATTTTGTCACCCGCCTCCACCGCGGGCCCGACAGCCGTTGCACTCCCTTCCAGCTCGTTCGCTCCCACACGTGGAGTCGCCATTTTAAGCTCCCTGCTAACGGCCTTCATGCCCGCCTGCAGGCATCGGCCCATGTTCTGCGTCTCACCCCGCAGCTTTTTAGTTTCTTCCCTCATGTTTGTTTCCATTCCGTTCATTTGCTTGTTCATTCCGTTCATTTGCTTGTTCATGCCTTTTATTTCGTTTGTGTTTGTATCCATCTTTTCGTTCATTTGTTGTGTATTCGCATCCATCTTTTCGTTCATGCCTTTCATTTCATTTGTGTTTGCATCCATTTTCGTTTTCAGTTCCGCATTCATTTTCGCCAGCATGGTGAATAGCTGGGCCATGTCGGGTGCGCTTGGGTGAGCCGATTCGGCAAGGATCGGGGGGTTTTGGTGGAGAGGGGGAGGGGAGGTGTCATACACCGCGGCCGCTGCCGCACCTATTTCGGGCTCTGGGTTCAGTTGGGCGAGTTCGTTTTCCTGTACAACCAACATTTCCTGCACGGGGATTTCATCCTGGACCATGGATTCTACACATTCTACATCCATTTCTAATACCCCCGGCTCCCGCTCGCCTTGAGACGCCATCTTGCTTCTCGCAAAGGGTTAATTTAGCTCGCTCGTAATTTGGAGGGAATCGGGGGTCGCTCCTCTCACCCCTGGACCGATTCCCGTGAATTTAGCCGGAGACAGGAGAGCCCGTTTTCCCGTTCTCCGATACCAGTGCCGCGAGGAGGGCGATGAGTTTGTATCCCACTCCTGACACCAGTGTTGCGGATTCGCGCCCGCCGGCGTGCGAACGGCCCCGTAACTCGAATCGCGGCACGTCGCCCACCGGACGGACAACCCAGTCGTGACCCTCTCGGACTAACGCCGGGAACTAGTCACGGGTGGACCTTTCGGCCTCACCACGATCGTGCCAATCGGCCCCCCGCGTGGGATAGGGTTGCTCGCCAAATTCGACCTACCTAAGTACCCACATGGAGGGTAGACCGGGCGATCGCACCTCGCCGCAGGTCGACTTCGGACACGGGCCACTTTAAGCGACCCGTTCCGTACTATCGGGATAACCGAGCGGTGTTATCGTCGGCCTCGACGGTTCGATTAATTATCGGGCGTTTTAGCCCACGACCAACCCTTTAAGTGAAGTAAGATGGAGATTCAATAGAGGAAAAGACGAAGCGAAGCGGGAAAACAGTTCAACATAAGGCACATTTATTTCACGATGAACGGAAAGCACACATATACAATTACACCAAAAGCAAATGTAAAAGGAGAAGAAACACACAATATTACACAAAAAGCAAATATAAAAGAAGAAGACAATGCAGAGCTATCCGACTACCGAGCACACGGCAACACTTATACAATTTTACTTCACAGACGGCGCCGACAACACATATACCCAAAGCAAGAGAAAAAGAACCACCCTCCAGGATGAGGGGGGTAGGCGGGCCTGGGGCCGAGACCGCGTCGGGCCCACCCGTCTGATGATGAGACGCAAAGTGGCGGTGGCGCCCCAACTCCGCGGGCCTCGCGGACAGTGTCTGGTAGGGGGTGGGAAAGGGGCCCCCTTGTCGCACTATCTCAGCGCGGGGGGAAACAGGAGGGGGTTGTTGATGCTCGGGGGATGGAGGATATCTCCCTGTCTCGGGTCCCGCGACGAGCGTCTCCACCACGACCTCGGTCGCGCCGCCGGCCTCTCCCTCCGACGCGAGCACCCCCTCAACCGCGTTCGCCGCCGCCGCCTCTCCACAGCTTCGTCCGATCGCCCTCTCCGTCTCCTCTCTTGACTCGTCCCAACTCTTCACTGGCTCCGCGAACTCCCAACTCCGAACTGGCTACTACCACTTCTTCCCAGCTCCACCGACAACTCTTAACTTCTCCCCTCCGAACTGCTCTGTTTGGCGAGCGCGGCCCCTTATATGCCCCGTGGCTTCGCCCCTTCACCTTTGACCCTTTCCCTCCGACCCTTCACCTCTAACTGGCTCCCCATTGGACCGAGGAAACGTGGGCGTGAATGCTTTTTGATCCATGAATTTGCATATAGCGACCACACTCCAACGCCCTGGAGGCGGGGCCAAATCGCCCCACGCTCACCGATAGGACGGAACAGAAGTGGGCGTGAGTCGTTTTTGATCCGTTTTCCCCGGAAAGTCTGTGATGTTTCTGAACACGCTGCTCGGTGCGCGCCCTGCACGAGTCCAGTATCGGTGCCCACAAGTGGCGCAAGAATGGTGGTGATACGATGGTTGCGAGGGCGAGTTGTGACGGTAAAGGTCGTGGCTGTTGTTGTGAAGCGGCGTTGCGGTTGGTGGTTGTTGTGTGATGGCTGTTGAGACGTGGTTGGTGGTGGTAGTAATGGCGGCTGGTCCAAAATAAAGATAGTAAAAGAAAAACGGCTATCTAAAAGGGTCGCAGCCCGCATGAATGACATTTATTCCCTCTAAACAACGGGTTTGGGCCTAACTACACATATACTTACAGAGATATCTCACCTAAGGGACCTGAATGGTGGTTTGTGAATTTCGTCAACCACAACAATATATATATATATATATATATATATATATATATATATATATATATATATATATATATATATATATATATACATACATATACATATACATATACAGTATTACAAATTCGCGCCCGCCGGCATGCGATCGGCCGCTTCCCACTAATAGCAACCGCGTCGCCCACCGGACGGACAATTCAGTCGTGACTTTCCGGAGCTTACACCGGAACCCTGTCACGGGTGGGTCTTCAACCTCACCTCACCACGGCCATGCCAAATGTCTACCCGCGCAAGATAGGGTCACTCGCCGAACTCGATATACCTAAGTACCTGCGCGGGCAATCGACCGGGCGACCGTACCTCGACGCAGGTCTGCTTGGGACACGAACCGCTTAAGCGGTCCGTTCCGTTCTGCAGTGATAACCGAGCGGGTATTATCACCGGCCTCGCCGGATCCGATTCTATTTAACGGGTGTTTAAAACCCAGCTATTTATTCCGCGATGCAAGATGGCATTTCAATGGGGTGAAAGGAGGACGTGACGAACGGGGTACCTTTTGACCAGCACATTTATTATACAACACGTAAGCAGGCAAATAGAAACAACAGGCAAGCACAAACAAAAGCAGGCAAACAAGGGAAAGCACTACGACCTAATATAATTAATAAATGTACAGTCACTTAGGCAGCTTTACTTGACAGACGGCGCCACGACAACATTCATTCAAAAACCCAAAAGAAACACAAGAAAAGACCCCCTCACAGACAAGGGGGTCAGGCTGGACCACTTGGGTCTTTATGACACGGGACCTGGGAGACCGAACGGGTCCCGCGAGACCGTAGCAGGTTACCTGCACCCTCGAGGTGCCTCGATGGTCAGCGAGCTCTCTCTGGCACTCTCCTCCACGGACGCGCAGGTTCGCGCCCCACAGCCAGCAGAGCTGCGCCTCCAGTCCTCGTATCCGGTACGTCGCCCGGACTCTCCACCGACCCACGCGTCTGGTGTACGGGTCGCTCCACAGACCCAGAGACCAAGACAAGACCAGACCAAGAGAAGGGCGCAAAACGAAGAGAGGAGACCAGACCAGGAGAAGAGCGCCAACGAAGAGAGGAGCCCAAGGCGGCTGTCCGCCTTATATCGTCTGGGGCTCCGCCCTTCTCCGCTCCCCGTTTTCGGCTCCGCCTCCCTTCGAGAAGCTTCTCCAAAAGGGGCGTTTCTCAACTCCCAGCGCCTCACCCCTCGTATCCACCAATCGTGAGCGAGCCGCCTCGCCATTCCCGTCAGACCAGCCTCGGAGAAAAAAGGCGGGAAGAACCCACACTCACCATTGGAGGTTTATTTTCCTCGTTCTTTTTACGCTCGCGTTCTCAGACCCCTTTTGAACACGGAAAGGGTCGTAGCGTGGTCTGTGGAGGATGGCGTTTGCAAGCTGGCAAA
This sequence comes from Eptatretus burgeri, assembly GCF_056783735.1. Taxonomy (NCBI): domain Eukaryota; kingdom Metazoa; phylum Chordata; class Myxini; order Myxiniformes; family Myxinidae; genus Eptatretus; species Eptatretus burgeri. The sequence continues at coordinate 42,830,450 of NC_140978.1, read as the reverse complement.
GTGGCGAAGATGGTAAAATGGTGGTGTTGTAGCGATCGTAGTGTGGTTGGCATTGTGGCGTAGTTGGGGGTGGTTGTGTTGTTGGCATCGTGGTTTGTTGCAATGGTGGGCGAGATATGTCGGTTCAAAATAACGATAGAGAAAGAAAAACACCATCTCAAAGGGTCACAGTCCGATGAACACGAATAATTCCCTCTAAACAACAGTGGGGAAACCTATCTGAACACTCACTTACCAGGATAACTGATCTAAGGAACCTTTATGGTGTTCTGCGAATTTCCACAGCCGTAACACTATAATATATCTCTATTATAATACCAAGCTTGCACACTAAAAACTCGGCTCGCCGTCACACGATCCCTATGAAATTGCTGTGGCACTTAGCGGACATGCCGACAATGTTTGGGAAGTCTTGGCGTTCCATAGTACCACTTGCATTTTGCACAATGCGTATTTTTGTCATTCCCCGTGTATGGTCTGTCGTCTGCTACCAGCTATGTTGTACTGCTATACTGTGCATGTGCACGGGTATCGCTAGTGTATGTATGTATATATATATATATATATATATATATATATATATATATATATATATATATATATATATATATATATATATATATATATATATATATATATATATATATATATATATATATATATATATATATATATATATATATATATATATATATATATATATATATATATATATATTAGGTGAATGCACCCAGTGCTGCCCAGGTTCTTTTTGAATGAATGAATGAATGAAACCTTTCCTGCAATCACATCATCTCACCATCCTAGCAAGCTAGTCGTTCCACAGGCAAATTGGAAACGGCTTCGCAACGAATCAATGTCACATCAAAACACCTTGGTGCTCAACACAGGAATCCCTCAATATCATTCGTTGCCGTTTCCATGCATGTGTTTAGCTTTCAATTATTTGCCTCTCAGGCATTTCCTCCTGCATCTCGTGGAGTGAGTCGATCAGTAAGAAGTCTCATCCAAAAACCACTCCCTCCGAGCGAGGCAGGTTATCAAGCGTGGACATTTCCATCACGTGGCTGGATAACACACACTCCAATTTCCTCTCAAATGAAGGGCATAGACTAGGTCGAACTCTAGTGCTGAATTAACCAACCAAAAATAGATACAGTATGTCCTCGTCTCTGAGCATAGCATCTATATTTGACCGTAGGCAACAGGCATACTTGGCAAAACTTTCAAACCATTTGTACTTTCACCTTTGATGATTATATATATATATATATATATATATATATATATATATATATATATATATATATATATATATATATATATATATATATATATATATATCTTAATACATACATTCAGTTGTGGATCATTCTTCATCTTGAATGAAAGAACAAATGGTGATGAAAACTAGTTGTACGTTGGACAGATATTTCATTCGATGTTTTGTTATTTTCCCCACAAAAGCGAGGATGCCCATGAGTAGTGGCAAAAGGGCAGTTAGAGATGGGCCCCGTGTCAGAGGTGGATGTGGAGACCGAGGCTGAATGATCCCCGTGGAGGGTCCCACTTGGTGGCAAGAGGATAAAAAATAAGCAGCTGATGGGTGACACCATAGAGGTAGATAAAGGGATTTACAAGACGTTTTAAATTGAAGGTATGAATTGTAAACAAAAGAGAATTGGGAATTATAAAAGCTCAAATTACAGGTGGGTTGATCTAGATTTTAATTGAATGAACCAGAGGATAGAATGCCTTCTTCCTCTTCCCTTCTCTCGTTTGAGGAGATGAGGGATGAATGGAGGAATGAGCATCCCAGGAGTTGAAAGGTGGATGTAACTGGAATGAGTGTGGACTCAAATTGAAAGTGTGTGATTAAAGTGTGGAATTGATAATGGTGTGTATGTGAAAAAAAAGTGGAAGCACATCTCTGTGTGGAGATGAATTCCCATCTTCGCGATAGGTAGACGAATGAGATTCAGCAGTGTTGAACATGGATGCCGCCCTGGTGTTGGTGCTGGGAGAAGCAAAGATGAATTAATAAATGGGTGCAAACATCGAGTTAAAGGGATGGGAGTGTGGTCTGAGAGTGAGCCAGAGCTCAGAAGAAAGGTGCACCCTGGGCCATGAGAGCCTTGAGCGGCAGAGGCTGCAGATGCCAGAAGGGCATGGACAGCAAAATTTTGTTGAGGAAGACCCGGGTACCTGGAGGAGGACCCGAGGAGGTGGATGCCACGAGGGCATAGCTGATGCTGGGATTCCCAGACTGATAGGGGGAGGGAGCCAGAGAAAACTTCCCAGGATTCAGCTTTAGAGTGTGTTGGAACTCAAGCCTCAGGAGCGCCACAGTAAAGTAGGCAAGGATCCCGTGGAGGGGCCACACTGCCCAGCCAAGAGATTGTGCAAGAGCACAGAAGGAAAATGTTCGGAAAAGGAAATGGGCGGGGTCAAATATTCCACCATTTTTGCATATGTAATATGTAGATGACCCAAACAACTTTCACATTATATTTCAAGTTAAGGTTTTTTTTTTTTCTTCAATCCCCTACTCAATTAAACTTTTCCACTTGATGCCCTGTGCTCACCCTCAGCTTTGTAGTCCTTGCGGTTATGCCCGACTTTGGTCTTGCAGAATCAGTTTCTATTTTCAAAAGAAACACCTTGGGCAGAACACGTCTGGCTCCAGAAACATCATTACCTGATCGATTGGCATTTTCAGAAACAATCACTTTCACAAAAACATACAAGCCGTCATAAGCAACGCCATTGAAATTCAGACTTTGCCCTCGATCCCGAAACTTAAAAAAACAACTCCCAAAAAGAAAAAAAGAAAAAAAGAAAAACTTTCATTGACATTCTTACTCCTTTGCTTTGCTGTCAAACTTTTCTTGAGATTGAATGACAGTGGTGGAGGTCCTCTATATCAGACATGAGATCAGGGCTGTTTCTCTGGACATATCTCGAGCTTTCGATACAGTCTGGCATCCTGCCATGCTCTCCAAACTGTCTGCCTATGGAATCCAAGGCCAACTCCACTCTTGGATTCCTGACATCCACCACTCTCATAGCCAACGTGTGGCTCTCAACAGATGCTTTCATCTCCTCTCCCTGTCAAGACTGGAGTACCCCAAGGAAGTGTTCTCGGCCCCACATTATTCCTAATCTTCATCAATGATCTCACTGACTCTGGAAAATCCTCTCTATCTCTTTGCTGATGACTCCATTCTCTGCCATGACATCCCTCATTCCTCTAACAGACAGGTAGCAGCCTCTACCCTCTCCTCAGACCTTGATAAAATTACAAACTGGTCAAACACTTGGAATATGTCTTTCAATCCTGAAAAATCTCTGTCTCTGTCTCTGCAAACCTTTTCATCTACTTTCTCAACAACCCTCTCGAAGAGGTTCAGACACTCAAACTCTTGGGTCTCACTCTCCGCCATGATCTCTCTTGGGAAAGCCACATTACAAAATTGGCCGTCAAAGCCAGATGCTGGCTGCGCATCATCCGTCACGTAAAGTCCTTCCTTGGCACACCTGAGCTCCTATCCACCAACAAAGCTTTCATCCACAGCTCTGTGGAGTGCTGCTCTCCCTTCTCGGCTGGCTCCCCGCCTCACATCCTGCTTAGCTTGACTCCGTGGAAACAAAGGCCTTTAAGATCAATGGAATCTCTCGCGATGAAGCCGAGTCTGTGGGCCTTTCACTTCGCCATCACCGACAGGTCGGTGGACTCTGTCTTCTTCCACCTCATTTCTGGACTTGCACTCTCTGCCCTCTCCATGCTTTGTCCCCTGCCCACCCCGAGGTGTCTGCAGGATGCATGCGGTTCACCAACAACCCACTCCTCGTGAAACTACCAAAATCCAGAACCACTGCTCACTTCCACTCATTTATTCCTCTTTTTTCCTGCCTATGGAACCACCTTCCATACCCTCTTCAATCTCATTCTTCCCTCCAGGTCTTCAATACAGCTGTTCACCACTATCTCGTCATCCCTCATCCAAAATCATGATATTTTGTACACCTGTTCAACCACCCCGCACCCCTACCAAAATTTTGCTGATGTAACCATTGTCCACCCCTTGTGTTCTCCCTTACCGCTCGTCATTAACTGCATCCTTTGTTTCTCCATCTTCATCTACTTTCTCCCTCAGCCCTGCTGTTGTTGTTTTCCCTTTGTTATGCTGTGTCCTGATTTGGTCTGTCATCACTCTTCCATGAGCTTCGACCATGTACAGAGACACGACAGAAGTAGACAGACACCTTAAATTTATTCATTTCATCTGTATAATGCAGTTTTACTCAGTGATTTGTACAAATATTCGACAATTTCTTTGTAGAAACGAGTTCCTGGGTCTTGTATGACAATTAACTATGCCTCAAACCCAGGGAGCGCACAAACTTTCCGATTTTCAAAGAGGACGAATTGTTGGCCAATCAGAAGTTGGAGTCAGCCAGCATCAGATAGCTCAGAACCTTGGCATTCCGTTTTCGACAGTCAATCGGGTAATTGTGCAATTCACCAGCAAAGGCAAGGAATCCACAGCATCCCGTTCTGGTCCATCTGGGCACTCAGAAAGGTGTCTTCGAGCTGTAAAGCGGTCCATTGAGAAAACTTCCCGTTGCAAGGCAGCAGTTGGGTCATTCCATGTCAAATCATCAAAGAATCTGCCGTCATCTCTCAGATTTTTGTAAAACTTTGGGAACCAATTGGGACCCATGAAAAACGGCAAGAACTCAAATATTTTTGCGAACAGCCTCTTAATTAGTGAGATACAGACTAACGAACTTTGGACTAATTAGCACGACGTCGCGAATTCAAATGGCCATATCTCTAAAAGTATAACACCTAAAGAGCTGGTTTTGGTGTCATTTTAAAGGTATTTTCATGCCCTATGAATTTGTCTGGGCAACATTTTCCTATCTCCAACCACAAAAAAAGTTATCACAAAATATAAACTTCAATCGTGAATCCCCCAAAAATGTATCCTTCAAATTTCCTCAAATTCATCCCAGAGGTACCTTATGATGTCAAGAAGCTTCCACATAAGTTTTGTGATGGGCACTCCAATAGTTTCTGAGATATTAGCAATAATGTACATGTACGTATGGCATATAGGTTCGAAAATCGGCATTTGTAATGTATTTTCATCGTATCCGGACAGCGAGATTGCTTCGTTTTATGCGCGGAGAGATACGGCCGATGACACGCACCGGCCTTGCTTGCGATTAATTCGCCACGAAGCAACATGTCCGCTGCGCTGCGCTGTTCACGTCACCTCACTAAAATATTTCTGATATCGAGCAGTATGCAAGTCGAATTTACATTATTGACTTACGAATAGGATTTAGTCTAACCAGTTGTTATTTCCGAGTCTTCCTTCGATGTCATGTCATGAACTCCGGGAATTTCATCGCCATTTTTCTCTGCTTGTCCTGCTTCGTGCTCGACTGCTAAGGCCGTATTTCATTTCCAGCTGCCTGAACTTCACCTCCCGCGACTATGTTTTCCCACAATTCTCCATGTGATTCAGACCAAAATCCTTCATTTCTCTCACACTCACTGTCGCTACCAGACAAATCAAAGTCCATGCCATACATTATTCAAAACCAAATGTTCGATTTTTTTTTAAAGCAGAAACGAATGAAGCGATTGAGTCGACCAATCAAATGTGGAAACACACAGCAAGCCAATAGAATCACGTAGACCACCAACCCGAGTAATTTACGTGCAGCCTTTGACATCCTGTAGTTGACGTCATGTGGGTTACGCCCCTTTCAGGAGAATTTTTAGGGGCGTTCCCGAAGACGTTTGTTTTTTTAATTTTACATTTTACAGAATGAGTATTGTGAAAAAACATTGTCAGATCTGAAATCACAATGAAAAACTCCTCTTCGACACACACACACATATATATATATATACCGCATATATGAAATTTAAGTAACATGGTGTTTGCGCAGTGGTTAGGGCAGCGGCTTGGGATCCAAAAGGTCCTGAGTTCAAGCCCTGTTGGGCCACTGAATTAATACACTGAATGGTTGACTCAGCCTGTCATCCTTCCGAGGTCGGCGTAATGAGCACCAGTGTACTGGGCCGGTGTATACCCCGGTTAAAATAGGTGTACCATATCCCTGTGTCGTAAGAGGCGACCAGGGTTGCGTCAGGAAGGGCATCCGGCGTAAAACATGTGCCAAATCACGATGCGGATCATACGGATAATCCGCTGTGGCGACCCCTAAAGGTCAGGTCAGGTCAGGTATGGGAGCATGTGCCAGAACAGCACGTCGCTGCGTCCACTTTCCGCCGGTACTCCAGGGGCCTCCGTCTGGCCATCCCCCAGGCAGATGCCAGGCCCATCCCCATCTCCTTGAGATGATGGTCAACCTGTTGCAACCATGAAGCACGTGGTCGACCCACTGGCCTCCTCCACTCATGAGACTCCCTCGCTGAGAGATTCTGGTGAGCAGGATCAGAGTCAGGAAAACGAGCCACATGTCCATACAGCCGCAACTGACGCTCACGGACTATGCAGGTAACAAATCTCATCCGAGTCTCTCTCAGCAACCGCTCGTTGGACACAAAATCCGACCAGCGATAGCCAAGGATTCTCCGAAGAGACCTGGTACCAAAGGAATTAAGTCTCCGTCTCAGATCCTTGGTCAGAGTCCAAGTCTCGCACCCATAGAGCAAGACTGGAAGTACCAAGGACCTGAAGACTCGGACTTTCGTCCTCCCGCACAGGTACCGGCAGCGCCACACCCCGTGATCCAGTGAATGCATGACTCCCCAGGCCCGACCCAGACGTCTATTGACCTCTGACTCGCAGCCAGCAGAGACATGAATATCACTGCCAAGGTAAGTGAATCTCTCCACGACCTCAACATCCTCACCACAAACAGACACAGACAGGACAGCAGCATCCAAGATGTCACCGAAAGCCTGGATCTTAGTTTTGACCCAAGAAACCCGTAATCCCAACAGCTCCGACTCCTCATTCAGCACCTCGAGGGCCCCCAAGAGGATGTCTAAAGTCTCCGCAAAGATGACTGCATCATCTGCAAAGTCAAGGTCCGAGATATTGACATTCCCAAATGACGCACCGCAACTTGATCTCTCCGACATCCTCCCTAGAATCCAGTCCATACAAGTGCTGAAAAGTGTGGGGGCAAGTACACATCCCTGACGAACTCCAGTAACAACTGGAAATAAGTCAGAGATGGTACCACCACACTTCACAGCACTCTCAGTACCAGAGTAGAGTTCAGACATCAGATCGATCAGTTTTGGTGGCACCCCACGAAGACCAAGAATCCTCCACAGGACATCCCGATTCACTGAATCGAACGCTTTACAGAGATCAACATAGGCTGCAAGCAGCCCCTGCCGAAACTCTCGTCTGCGTTCGGTGAGGACACGAAGTGCAAGGATATGGTCAATTGTTGACCTCTTTGGTGTAAAGCCTGACTGCTCTGGACGCTGGTGCTCAAGCAGATGGTGACGAACCCTATCGAGAATTATCCGAGCAAAGACCTTGCCCGGCACTGAGAGCAGCGTCACCCCTCGGTAGTTGTTGCAGTCTTGGCGATCACCCTTCCCTTTCCAGAGAGGGACAACAAGGCCCCTCTTCCAGTCAGTTGGGATGATGCCTGTGTTCCAGGCAGAGCACAAAACTGCATGCAACGACACGAGTGCAGCATTTCCACCAGCCTTGAGAAGTTCGGCATGGATGCCACAGATCCCTGGAGCTTTGCCCCGTTTCAACTGGTTCACCGCAGCCCGTGTTTCCACAAGCGTAGGTGGACCACAGTTGATTCGAGGGTCAGCAACAGGGATTGAAACACCCTTGACGTCCAACTCGACAGTTGGGGGATCAGCCTGGTACAACCGCTCAAAGTAACCGGCCCAGCGGGCCTTCACTTCAGACTCCTCTGTCAAGAGTCTACCACTCTCTGCTCGAACTGTAGTGCTCCGAGGGATGGGCTTGGATGAACGTAATGCGCGAATTCCCCTGTAAGCGGGACGAGAATCACCTGTCCACAGGTGATGCTCTACCCCCTCACAGATTCCTCGCACATAGGCCTCCTTGTCCACCCTCAGTGCACGTACAGTTTTACGCCTCAGCTCCCTGAACAGCTCAGCTCTGCCATTCAGCCTGGCCCTGCGACTCTGGTCAATGGTATCCAGTGTCCCTTGAGACAAAATTCTTCTTTGCCCTGCGGTGAGCTCCAAGGCATCCACCGGCAACATCAAGGACGGTGGTCTTGAAGGCGCTCCACAACTCTTCAGGACCCCCCAAGTGTCCACTCAGCCTGTTCGCAAACTCCTCAGCTACTCTCTCATCCCCGAGCTTGGCAACATCCAGCCTAGGCTGGGATGGTACCATTCTCCAGGATTTAAGGTGCAGCTTTAGAGTTGCTACAACAAGCCTGTGGTCAGTATTGAGGAACTGAGCACTTCGGTAGACCCTGCAGTTCTGGATCATCCTCCAACGACCGTCAATGAGGACATGGTCAATCTCCTTTGCCACACCGCCAGCGTTGGAATACCAAGTCCAGCGATGAGCTTGTGGGCGCTGAAACCATGAACCAGCCATCCTAAGTCCATGACTTCTTGCAAAGTCAAGGAACTTAGTGCTATTCTGGTTCATAGTTCCTGACCCATGGGGACCAACACACACTTCATAACCGTCCCTATCAGTTCCAGTCGATGCATCGAAATCCCCCAAGACTAGAAGTGTATCTCGTCTGGGGCACTGATCAACCACAGACTCGAGTGTGGCGTAGAATGCATCCTTCATGGTGAGATCACTCGCCTCAGTCGGAGCATAAACAGAGACCAGGGAAATGACACCTAAGGAGTGACGAATCCTTAATCTCATAACACGCTCGTTGACCGGTGTTACCTCAATTATCATTGGGGTCAGCTTATTGGACACACCTACAGCAACTCCTTGGGTATGGTAACCATCAGAGCGACCAGACCAATAGTAGGTGTAACCACCCACCATTATCTCGCCGCAATCTGGTCTCCGAACCTCAGAGAGAGCTGCAATCCCGATGTCCAAACGCTTGAGCTCAGATGATAACAGAGACAGGTGATCATCCTCTCTTCGGGATAGGACATTCCAGGCACCCACCCGAAGGGACCGCCTCAGGTTAACCCAAGGAGACCGCAGTCTGGTGGACGACACCTCAGCACCACTCCGACACACTCTCCCACAATCTGACCCAGGGATGTTACCCCGTGGTTTCCCTCCTATCAAAGATTGGGGGTCCCGAAGGCTTTGCCCCAATCCCGTCATCCAGTGAGCTGCCCTGCGAAGGGAAGCTGCACAGGAGGTACTCCCACGGAGTGGGTTTTCAGATTTTTTTTGCGTTTTTGCGTTTTGCGGAATGAAGGGGTTTACGGTGGCCGGAGTGCAAATCCTGCCACCAACCTCCTAATAAGAAGTAACCCAACTGCAGGAGGACGTCCGCAGACACAGTTGGGCACTAGATATGGATGGCCGTTGGCTCACAAGGAGCTCCTCCGCCCTTTGACAGGTTTTGTTTTTAATCCTGCTGGGTGTCCATATCCAAACACCCTCCTCACCAGAAAACCTGGTGGGGGAGACGGTTTAGTCGCCGACAACCCGACCATGGAACAGGTTAGTACAGGTTTACATGGTACCTGTAGCAGGTCACAGATCGAACCTGACCTGACAATTAAAGGCAACCTGACAACCCCAAAAGGGAGCAGCCGAAAGAAGAAGAAGAAGAAGGATAAAATATACTTCAAATGTTCAATAAATTATTCAAAATTCATGGTGTCTATTTACTTCCGTCATGTCTCTGTATTGTAAATAAAAATAAAATAAAAACCACTTTCAAGGAGTTTCCAAGAGCACGTGAACCGTCAATGTGTGTGCACCAACCACGGGATGCAAGTTAAGCTGGCTGTGATGTACGTTAGTATTCGTCGGTGCACGTTAAAGTTCCAAAGGTGAACTTCGCAAAGAGTTGGTGACTTCGCGCCAAATAAAAGAACTGATTTTTAAAAGCAAACTCGGATTATACAATTAACCGAACTTTGCTTGCTGAAGAACAAATTTAATGACATATGCCCCTCCCCCCAAAGTTGTAAAATTAATGACCTTTGCCCCTCCCCCCTAAGTTGTTCCAAACGCTGATGGATTTCCTCGTTTAGATGTGATAACCAGAGTTGGTGTCAAAGCCACCCAATGCTCGCCTGTTTATACATTTATCGTTTTTGAAAGACGAGTCTAATAATTAATATTTTTTTATAAAGCATTGCAGTGAAGTATAATTATAAAGCAATATATGTATTTGTATATTGCAATCAGTAACAAGAGCGCAAGTGAGCACAATATACGCCCCAACAAGGAGGTATATACAGAATTGTGGTACTACATGGAAAACAGCATCCTGGTTGCCATGGCAACCACTTTAGATGACGAACGCATGTCATGACACACTGTCTCCACAGTCAGTACCTATGTACCAAATATGAAACGGGAAAGTTGAAAACTTTGGGAGTTAGAGTGGGGACAGGAACGGACGGACAGACAGACAGACGGACAGACAGACGGACGGATTCACATAATACGTATATATATATATATATATATATATATATATATATATATATATATATATATATATATATATATATATATATATATATATATATATATATATATATATATATATATATATATATATATATATATATATATCAGGCGTATAAAAAATAGTGGTAAATAAAAACATTAGAAAGGAAACTAGAGGGGGAGCACTCGGGAGAGTGTAAAACCTCTGCTGCTAATACTGCTGGGTCACTCAAGTGAACCTTATATCTTATTCATTAAATATGTCAACAGTGCTGACAGAGTTATAGTTCTTTTCTCCAACATTTTTTTTTGGGGGGGGGGGGGGTTGGAAATCACTTAAAACATGTAGAAATGCAAAAAAAAAGAAATCGAAATTTTGTTGAAAAAAAAGTTGCAAAAACTTTTTTTTCTCTACCAATTTTTTGGGGCAGTGGGAAATCACTTAAAACATGTAGATATGCAAAAAAAAAATTTCTCGAACTTTTTTTTTTTGGGGGGGGGGGGTTGGAAATCACTTAAAACATGTAGAAATGCAAAAAAAAAAATTTCTCTTAATTTTTTGGGGGGGGGTGGAATTTGGGGGGGGGTTGGAAATCACTTAAAACATGTAGAAATGCAAAAAAAAAAGAAATCGAAATTTTGTTGGAAAAAAAAGTTGCAATTTTTTTTTCTCTTACAATTTTTTTTGGAGGGGGTTGGAAATCACTTAAAACATGTAGAAATGCAAAAAAAAAAAAAAAGAAATCGAAATTTTGTTGAAAAAAAAAAGTTGCAAAAATTTTTTTTTTCTCTACCAATTTTTTGGGGGAGTGGGAAATCACTTAAAACATGTAGATATGCAAAAAAAAAATTTCTCGAACTTTTTTTTTGGGGGGGTGGAAATCAATTAAAACATGTAGAAATGCAAAAAAAAAAATTTCTCTAGCAATTTTTTTGGGGGGGGGGACCAAGTCCAAAATCTAATGGCCATGATTCTTGGACGATACCTAACCCCCCTCCCCCCCCGACCAAGTTTCATCGAAATCCGTTGAGGAGTTTTTCCGTAATACAAAAAATTTAACATTTTCACGCTCACGCTCACGCCGGAGGGGGGGGGAGGGTATCGCTATAGCTCTCTATTCTTCGAACAGGCGAGCGAAAAATCACAAATATCCCTCTGCACTCTGTCATTCTCCAAGCAATCCCTCCTCCCTCTTCACTCAACGTCATTCTCCAACCTCCCTCCCCTCCCTCTTCACTCAACGTCATTCTCCCACCAACCCCCTCCTCCAATTCCATTCCCCTTTATCCCGTTTCCTCCCTTTCTCAAATTACAATCCCCATCCTCCCCTTTACATGTAAAATTTATCCTTTTATGAAAAGTGCCTCGTACTGAGCACACCGCAAGCACGAATACCGATGTGCAGAGGAATAGCGAGTGTTTTGCAGTCATGAAGTATCGTACTGTCCTGTATTATATATATATATATATATATATATATATATATATATATATATATATATATATATATATATATATATATATATAGCACGTGCACACACACACACACACACACACACACACACACACACACACACACACACACACACACACACACACACACACACACACACACACACACACACACACACACACACACACACACACACACACACACAGCAGTAAGTTTGAAGTAATTTTGACGAATGTTACAAACATGTTAAACCAAGTGAGGATTGCGAATTTAAAGTACGGGTCTTCAAAGTGTGTGGAGGAAGAACGTTCAAGTGGAATAGAATAAACTTTCACGAAGTATAAATTCAAACTCAGTACGAGATTAACACGTGATCAAAGTACGGATGTGGAACGGCAGCGAAAACGCGCGTACGTACCCTCACGGACGAACGTGTGAGAAAACGATCCGAGGCAAGTCTGATCGAGGTAACCCCACACCGTGGACCTCGTGGACCTGAGGTAACCTCACACCGTGGACCTGAGGTAACCCCACACCGTGGACCTGAGGTAACTTCACACCGTGGACCTGAGGTAACCCGACACCGTGGACCTGAGGTAACCCGACACCGTGGACCTGAGGTAACTTCACACCATGGACCTCGTGGACCTGAGGTAACCTCCACACCGTGGATCTGAGGTAACCCCACACCGTGGACCTGAGGTAACCTCCACACCGTGGACCAGAGGTAGCCTCACACCGTAGACCTGAGGTAACTTCACACCGAAGACCTCGTGGACTTGAGGTAACCTCACACCGTGGACCTCGTGGACCTGAGGTAACCCCACACCGTGGACCTGAGGTAACTTCACACCGTAGACCTGAGGTAACTTCACACCGTGGACCTCGTGGACCTGAGGTAACCTCACACCGTGGACCTGAGGTAACCTCACACCGTAGACCTGAGGTAACCTCCACACCGTGGACCTCGTGGACCTGAGGTAACCACACACCGTGGACCTGAGGTAACCTCACACCGTGGACCTGAGGTAACCTCCACACCGTGGACCTGAGGTAACCTCACCCCGTGGACCCCGTGGATTCGAAGGAAGTGTGATCGAGGTAACGCAACAAGTCTCTGAGAAAGCGGAAGCGCACGTTGTGCTGCGCGGTGGGTTCAACCGCAGGTCCGGGGCACGGAAAACAAAACACCACAAACGGTCTATCACGGAACTTCCTCCATCGAAGTCGGCTCGGCTCGGCGAACCCTTCGTGGAACCTCAATCCCGAGAGGACGTCGTTTGAGATCTCACAATGCGACGACTTGGTAACAAATTCATTCCACCTCAACCTTCCCGCCAACTCCACCTCGCAAGTTTTCCCTGTCATGACGTCACCGCCATAATATACATGTCGAGTACAGTGTGTGCGACTCAAAGCGACGTTCATTTACAGTGTCACTGTTATCAAACAAACACGAATAACCATAACCCCCCCCCCCCCAACAACATACCCTACGAACAATGACTGTCACGGAACTCAAGGTTAGTTTAAAAGACGATTCACCTTTGAAGCGATTTTTTAATTTTAACAAGCGAGCGTTACTTCCCAATACACCGCCTACAACACAAGATCAACAGGTTCAGACCTGGTGTTGGTTCGGTGGTTCGGGTGGTGACTTGGGATCCTCAGGTCCTGAGTTCAAGCCCCGTCGGCCGCTGAATTAATACACCGGAGGGTTGACTCAGCCTGTCATCCTTCCGAGGTCGGCGAAATGAGCACCAGTTACAGTGTGTGTCCTGGTAGAGGGGCACTGCATCAACGACACAGTCGTGCTTCAAGAAATGATAGCTACCCCGTCAGCTGAGCTGCCATACGACCACCACAACCACCACCAACAGGTTCAGGTGTTTTAAAGAACATGGAGAAACAGGAAAAGTGCAGTGAGCAAACGAAACACGACAAGGGGAATACATGGAAAATAACTAATTAACTCACGAACTAACTAGGCTCGTGCTTCCACTTCCTTACTGGACACTCAGCACTTAAAATTGGATATCAGAGCACGAGCAACCGGTGCACAGACTTCATGGGGACAGAGATCTGCGATGTGGAGTTCCTTGTGACGTCAAGGAACCCAAATTGTACTTCTTCTTTCGTTTGTGGCACTGAAGTGCAGGATTGCATCACCATTATGCTTTGGAGTGCGAGTGTCCCGTTGATGCAGTGCCCCCTGCAGGTTAGGGTGGAAATTTGTCCAAGGGACCGGCGATTATCTCGCCTACTTTTCGCGAACGACACCGTGGGATCTTTCACGTCCACCATGTAATTCCGGGAGACGGGACACACGTTGATGAATCACCCTGCCTGTGGACCACCAGGATGGCAGTTTATAGCTTGGTCTGGATTCCAACCCAGGCGAGACAGCTCAGAGGTCACTGGGCATAACTCGAGGCCATGGTACTAGCCCTTAGTCTCAGCATAAATGCTGAACAAGCAGCAAGTAAACATGCCGCCATGATAACTTGTGATGTACAATAAAAAAGTGGAACTGTTAGGAGAAATAAAAAAAGACAATTTTTTTTTTTAATTGACCTTTGCAGATCCAAGATGATCAATACTCACATAAATATTAGTTAAATGACTTTAAGGTCCCATGACACTCAAAAAGTTTCTGGTTGTTTATATATTATTAACTTGACCTTCCTAGTGAAGAAATCACCCATGTTTATTTTTTAAAATCAACAATGGGATAATTAGACCAATATTTAGAACATTTGTAGTGCTTTTCACAACTTGCTATGCCCCACCCCTCAAAAAAGTTGAGTTCAGCGAACCGCAGGTCACGTGACCATTGACGTCATCTCCAGAACACGACTCACACAGAGTGGATTGACTAGATGCCGCGCGCTGTATGAAGTACGTACAAATGCATTGTGCACATGTGTTTGATATCTCACTGATCGTCTTAATTCCTGTGATTAAGACCCAAAGCCACAACACAATCGGAAGACAAGTTTCTGAGAGTCAACAGCTTGCGTGGTAGACGGTTCACAAGACAGCAGCTTCAAGCACAGCTTAACACTGGCCGAAGTAAGGAAGTCTCAGTTTCCACTGTGAAGAGAAGACTTCGAGCTGCAGGTTTGACAGGTCGAGTAACAGTAAGAAAGCCCTTGCTAAGATGGCAAAATAAGAAAAAGAGGCTTGCCTGGGCCATGAAGCACCGCCAGTGGACTACTGAAAACTGGAAGAAAGTCTTATGGACCGATGAATCAAAATTTGAAATCTTCGGTTCATCACGCAGGGATTTTGTATGCCATCGAGTAGGCGAAAGGATGGTTTCTCATTGTATGGCACCAACTGTCAAAGATGGAGGAGGAAGCGTGATGATCTGGGGCTCTTTTGCTGGATCCAGAGTCAGCGACTTGCATAGAGTGACTGGCACCCTGAACCAAAAGGGCTACCACAGAATTTTGCAGAGCCATGCAATACGCCTAGTTGGTCAGGCAATACGCAATACGTCTGGTCGACGCCTAGTTGGTCAGAGGTTCATCCTACAGCAAGATAACAACCCAAAACATACATCCAGGCAATGGCAGAACTACCTTAGAAGAAAAGAACAAGACTGTAGGCTTCAAATCATGGAATGGCCAGCAGTCTCCAGACTTAAACCCCATTGAGCTGGTTTGGGATCAAACTGGACAGAAGGGTGAAAGCAAAGCAATCTACAAGTGCAACACATTTGTGGGAACTCCTGCAACAGTATTGGGAAGAACTTTCCAAACAATATTTGATTTCTATTGTAGAAAGAATGCCACGAGTATGTTCAGCTGTTCTATCTGCAAACGGTGACTACTTTGATGAGTCAAAAATGTAGATTAAATGTTGTTCAACAAAACGATTCCATGATTTATTTCTTATCTGCAATTGATTATTTGTTCTATGCTTTAATTTCAGAGTACATTGAAACATTAAACTGCTTAAATTTCAGTAAAAACATGGAAAAATGGGGGTGTTCTTAAACTTTCGACCGGTAGAGAAAGTTTAATGACTTGAAACCGAGCTGTATTGCAAAAGGCTGAAAGGTAGGTTTCATTTATTTGTTTTTACATCATCGTAATGTTCTTTTTTTTATTTTTTCCAAAGATCCATCAGTTTTTTTTTTTTTCAACACAAACTCGATCTCGAATTGTATGCAGGAAACTCCTCTGCTCTCAGCCCCCCCCCCCCCCCAACACCTCCAGGAAGTACACGTTCTTTCAATGACCCCATCTTCGTTTGACGATCAAAAAGGCAGGCTCACCGTTTGGTCCCACTCTTCCCTCCATGACCTCAAGCTCGCAGTGCGCCGGCCATCTCAGGTCATCCCTCGTAATCCCCCATTACTTGCAGGTTTATAGTGGTTCCTTCCCTCCTCTCCATTCATTCCCTTGCTCACTATGTCCAATAGTAGCCCCAACTCGCCTCCATGAGCCTTGATTTTGTCGAGAAAGAAAGATTAAAAAAAAAAAAAATAGTCAATGAGTACAAAACGAATGTAATAACCCAAACAAGTTGACAAGGATGATGTTCAAAAACACCATGAAGTGTTCATCTCCCTGTGCAAAGCTTTTGATTACCACCGTGTTGAGTCACATGATTGGCTTTGGAAATATGTCATGATGGATTGTTACAAATAAATGAAAGAAAAGCAATCAAACAACTGATTGACCACTCATCATGGCAATGATGAAGCAACCAAATTAATGACTTTGTACCCAACCCATGGCTCAGAGATCCCATCACGAGCAATAAAACTCTTTCACAACGTAAACCCTTCGCCCCCTGTGAATGTACATGCTTGCTAATGATCATAATCCATGCAGATTTATAAGTGCACACGTCACAAGGTTCGCACCGACTGAGGAAGCAATTACTCAGCTTCAAGACCTTCGTCATATTCCACAAAATCTTCTTCCTCTTGTGGGAGTTCGTCCTCAAGCAGCCTGTCCAGCAAAAGGCAGGGAATGCGTTAGATCAGGAAATGCAACAGGGAATGCCATTGTAGAATGATAAAGGGGGGGGGGCGAAGCTGTGATAATTACGTGTGGATAAACGATACAAGTAGTAACAAGTTGGGGTGGGCTGGGGGGGGCATAAGGGACAAGAGATGGCAGTTAGGGAGAAATAGAGGCAGTTATTAAAAAACGAGGGAAAGGGTAATTTAGGAGAGACAAAAGGGGAAGAAGAAAATCAATTTGGGTTGCATCAAGGAAGACGGGCTGGCAGAATGGCCTAGAAGTACGTGCGCACTCCTCAAAGCTATATTACCTGGGTTTGAATCCCAACCAAGCTATAAACTGCCATTCTGGTGTTTTACAGGCAAGGTCTCTCATCAACGTGTGTGCCGTCCTTCGAATGAACGTTAAGCTGGGTGTCCCGTCTGCCGACATTAGTTGGTGGACGATAAAAATCCCGAAGCGTCCTTTGCGAAGAGGAGGCGAGCTATCGCCAGCACCATGACCAAATTATAAATCCCTGCCCTGACTTCCTGAATCGGAGGGGCGACCAATCCAGGATTGTAGCAGAGTAATTGAATTTTTTTTTTTAATTGGAATGGTTTCTCAGCCCTGCAGGTAATAGTTTGCCATGTATAATACACTCACCTGGTGAAGCAAGGAGAGTTGGGATCATTGAAATGGTTGTATGGATCATGCCGGGGCAGTACACTGAGACATAGCCAACAGAAGAAATGCTTGCAACCAGTGCACATCATTTTGTTGCAACCATAAATCTTCTGCAGAGGGTTGGGTGGTAGAGAGAGGGAAGTGGGGGAGGGAGGATCAAGGATTAATTGAATGATCACAGAGATGTGATTAAATGCAATAAATGATAGTAGTCGCGTGTGTGACCCCACCCAAAACCACGAGCAATTTGAGACAGGAACTGGACACGCCAATAATGATATCTGGTGGATCGTCGACTTGCGGCTAAATTTAGATGGCGTGTCATCTGAGCAGTTGCCCCAGTTCTCTTCTCGCCCATCTAAACATGCACACACGATTGCTGAACAAAGGGATTACTCCAATCAATTAATTTCCCTCCATGAGTTATTAATTAACCAAATCGGTCAATGGGGGAAAGATGGAAGAAAACACACACACACACAAATTTTTTTTTTTAATTGAGACGCAAGACACAAAGCACATCATGCCAGACAAGGGGACACAATAAAGCACAATGCTTAACAGGCGGCGGAACTAACCCCTGCTAAAGGAGCACACATGCATGCACACAGAACTTGGTGAGATAATTATCGGAGCTGTGTAGTTTGTCCCAGAATGACACTGGAGGTGGTGTCGGACTCCTCCAAAAGCGGCTTGAAGCATAGCAAGTCAGAAGAGGGTGGGTCCAAGAGAAGGGAGAGATGGGATTGTACCCACAAAGCCCTTAAATCAGCCTCACATTGGGTTGGGCTAATGGCATGCCAAAGTCACGTATAGAGGCATTCTCAGCCAATTAAGGACATTGATGCCGCCAAGCAGCGTGGGTAAATGGGGCACGGCCGCGGACAGTGTACCCACTGAATATTGGAGGGCCGGAGCTTCTTCCTACCCCCCCCCTCCAGACCCCCACGTCGTGTTGTGAGCAAGGAACGTACCATGCCACACACCATGAGCCACATGCTGGCTGAGTCGATATGGGCGACACCTGGAATGCCTACCTCTCACCAGAATCCCACCCAATCAGATCCGAGGTAAGATTTACTTGTCCTATGTTCCCCATTTAGTCTAAAATAGACAAGACTCATCTCCCAAGTGAGCTGTATGCCAGATACTCCCATCAGTTAAAAGTGTGCACTTGCAAGTACAAAGCTAAAGTTTGAACATTCATACCTGGATGTATGTGCTGCAGATGGGACAAGACTGCGAGTTGTTTTCCAGCCATTCCTGTGAGGATCTCTCATCTAACATGTGGCGTACCATCTGTTTGCCAAAACGCTTCTCGATTTCCAACTTCTTCACATCATCTGCTTGCAGGTAGTCCTCTACAAAGACTTTAGTGTTCTCTGTGCACACAACGAAACATCAGAAATATTGTACCTTTCAAATGAAACATGGGTGCCACATTCACCTTCATGAAATGAAAAAATTGTCAAATGGTAAAATGTCTCAAGTTTGGTTTTGAAGCTTTTCATCTTGCAACGGGGCTGGCAAGATGGCCCACAAGTATGCACATATGCCTCTAAGCTATCTAGCCTGGGTCCGAATGTCAACCCAGCTATAAACTGTCATCCTGAGGTTTTGCCTGCAGGGCGATTAAATGTGCGAGCAGTCCCTCGGATGGATGTCAAATTGGGTGTCCAGTCTCATGGTGGAACACCCAGTTATCACGAGTTGGTGGATGTTAAATAGAACATTGGTTCTTTCAAGAAATCAAGGCGAGTTAAGGCCGGCACCGTAGCCAAAATTCCACATTCCTGCTCAAACTGACAGGGAGCACCACATCAGCGGCACAGTGATACTCCTGGAAATGATGTAAACCAGCAGACACATGCTGCACATGAAAATGGTGATGATCCTGGAGTGCAGAAAAGTTGAAAGTTCAGAGCATTGAAAGCTCGTTCACAATGGATAAGCACAAAGATGGGCACATTTTACTCAAATTGTGGCACTTGTGATTTTGTGTACATGTACTCAAGTCCCTTCATGTGTATTTTCTGACATGGTGCCAATTGATCAGCACCTACCCATAGAAGGGTCTTTGGAGACCGTGCAAATGCAGACAGCCCAATATGACAAAAGAGAAAGGAAAAAAGAAAATCTCACTGTTTCAATATTAGAGTGGTGTTCATCAGGGAGGATCGGTGCAGGTCACGTGGCACTGGAAGCACAACTTGCATTCCCCTCCTGCTCCATCACTTCCATACCCAATGGGCCTTCTCCCACCATTTTGGTGACCACCATCCCCATCACTTTGTTTGCTCCCACTACCTAACTCCGCCCAGTCCAAACTAAAAAAAAACAATGATGAGTAATATTGTGGTCTATCAGGCTTCATATTGCAGACCTGTATCACTCTTGTCCTCCCGTTCTCCCCCCACCCCAAGAAGGCATTAAAGATCGATACATAAATGGCAAGTATTACTTCACAAGGAAGGCCACTGTGTGGCTGATATGTTACATCTTGATCTTTTGTCTTCTTTTATGACCAAGCCTCAAATTGCCTGTGCTATTGCATTCTCCACGTTGCGGTTCAATTTTAGCGATTACGAGACGACCCGTGAACCCATCGCGTTCCCATTGTGACAGCGGTTGATGAAAAAAATCATTTCAAGAAAAAAAAAAAAGATAGCTCCAGCGAACTATACTCTGAGGTTGTTTACATTGATCAAATACTCCAGAAGAGTACTTGACTGAATTTTTTTTTTTTGAAAAAAAAATTGATTTTTTAATAGTTTTTTGCGTTGCCCGATTTGAACGAAACTTGATACTGCACCACCGCAGGCGAATGGCGAGTAAGGTGGCCCTAAAATTTTTGCACAATCATGTACCATTTTGGCAACATGCATACATACATACATACAAGATGAGAGTTTTAGTAATATTGTTGCGAATCTGGAAGCCATGAGCACACAGACATTCAGGTTCCTATAGCTTAGTTATTTCGATAAGTATGTGTTTCTAGTTAGAATCCATCCCCGAGTCTAATGGGTGATTAAATGTAAATGCGCTGCGTAGTTATTTTGATAGTTAGGCTTTTTCTTTCGTTTATTTGCACCCCCAACAACAACTACAACGCCGCCATCATCGTTTCACTTCTTCCCACTGACGCCATCGCTCACGTGCGTGTCAGCACGAATGTGGGCAGAGTTAACGAAGGCTTGACGTCTCGCGAATCCGCGGCAGATCGGGGACGGGGCGGAGAATCAAGGTGCCCGACACGCCCCTTCGACCAATGATGGAGAGACAACGGATTACTACGGCTCTGCAGAGAACGACGAGAAACCCTCCGCTCCCGGCATTCTCTGCGTGCTCACTCGGGGAAAGGTTATGCCCCCACCCACCGATTCGCTTGGCAGAGTGCCAAGTGGGGAAAAGGTCGAGCCCCGCCTGAGAACGAATGATGCCTGAGCGAGCGCGCCAGAGAGTATAAAAAAGGAGCAGAGGATCCTCACGAGGGATTCTGTCTGGCTGGTCTTGGTCGTCGTAGTCATCTTTTTCCTTCTCCTCCGCCGCACGATCGAGCGCTCGAGAGACACCATCCACCCCGCAAGAACCACAAGGGTCGCTCACCAGTGCCTGGGTTCGGCTCACCTCTCGCTGGTCCATGGGTCGACGCGAAGACCACACGAGGTGGACGGGTCTAAGACAGACCCTGGTCTTCAGCCCAACACGCGACATATCTAGCCAAGACGAGCTGAGGCAGGTGGGTAGTGAGGTAGGTGTAGTGTTAGAGGAACCAGAGGCCCAGGACACCACCATGCAGGTCGACCATCCCCCGCAACCGAACCCAGACGTTGTAATGGGCGCAGTGGCTGGGGCGGCGCACGAGCGCCCCCCACGTGCAATTTCGCCCACGGATCGGACGATGGAAATGATGGGACGATTGATGCAGGATATGAATGAAATGAAAATGAATGCGCAACAAATGCGAAGCGAAATGGATGCGAATGCGCAGGCACTGAGGGACGATATGCAAACAGAGCGGGGTGAGATGCGGTTGAACCTCCAGGCATGGCAAAAGGCAATAAGGGCGATTGTGCGTGGTGAAATGAGGACAATGGATTGCAAGATGGCGGCACCACGTGGCAGAACGACCGAACCGACAGGAGGGGGTGCAAATTGTGTCGGTCCCGCGATGGATGCGGGTGAGGTCGGGGTGACGAGAAACGCAGTCACGGGAATTGGGGAGACCGAGACGTGTAAACTGAGACACGAGGGGACGACGGAAAAATTAAAAGAGGTGACTGAAACGTGTAGGGCGAGACACGAGTAGACGACGGAAATAATAAAAGAAACTAATGAACCCGAGAGGACGACGGAAAAAGTCACAGAGACACAAAGGGAGACGCAGGGGTCAGGTCAGGTATGGGAGCATGTGCCAGAACAGCGCGTCGCTGCGTCCACTTTCCGCCGGTACTCCAGGGGCCTCCGTCTGGCCATCCCCCAGGCAGATGCCAGGCCCATCCCCATCTCCTTGAGATGATGGTCAACCTGCTGCAACCATGAGGCACGTGGTCGGCCCACTGGCCTCCTCCACTCATGAGACTCCCTCGCTGAGAGAATCTGGTGAGCAGGATCAGCGTCAGGAAAACGAGCCACATGTCCATACAGCCGCAGCTGACGCTCACGGACTATGCAGGTAACAAATCTCATCCGAGTCTCTCTCAGCAACCGCTCGTTGGACACAAAATCCGACCAGCGATAGCCAAGGATTCTCCGAAGAGACCTGGTACCAAAGGAATTAAGTCTCCGTCTCAGATCCTTGGTCAAAGTCCAAGTCTCGCACCCATAGAGCAAGACTGGAAGTACCAAGGACCTGAAGACTCGGACTTTCGTCCTCCCGCACAGGTACCGGCAGCGCCACACCCCATGATCCAGTGAATCCATGACTCCCCAGGCCCGACCCAGACGTCTATTGACCTCCGGCTCACAACCTGCGGAGACATGAATATCACTGCCAAGGTAAGTGAATCTATCCACGACCTCAACATCCTCACCACAAACAGACACAGACAGGGCAGCAGCATCCAAGATGTCACCGAAAGCCTGGATCTTTGTTTTGACCCAAGAAATCCGTAATCCCAACGGCTCCGACTCCTCATTCAGCACCTCGAGGGCCCCCAAGAGGATGTCTAAAGTCTCCGCAAAGATGACTGCATCATCTGCAAAATCAAGGTCCGAGATCTTGACATTGCCAAACGATGCACCGCAACTTGATCTCTCCGACATCCTCCCAAAAATCCAGTCCATACAAGTGCTGAAAAGTGTGGGGGCAAGTACACATCCCTGACGAACTCCAGTAACAACTGGAAATAAGTCAGAGGCGGTACCACCACACTTCACAGCACTCTCAGTACCAGAGTAGAGTTCAGACATCAGATCGATCAGTTTCGGTGGCACCCCACGAAGACCAAGAATCCTCCAGAGGACATCCCGATTCACTGAATCGAACGCTTTACAGAGATCAACATAGGCTGCAAGCAGCCCCTGCCGAAACTCTCGTCTGCGTTCAGTGAGGACACGAAGAGCAAGGATACGGTCAATCGTTGACCTCTTTGGCGTAAAGCCTGACTGCTCTGGACGCTGGTGCTCAAGCAGATGGTGGCGAACCCTATCAAGAATTATCCGAGCAAAGACCTTGCCCGGCACTGAGAGCAGCGTCACCCCTCGGTAGTTGTTGCAGTCTTGGCGATCACCCTTCCCTTTCCAGAGAGGGACAACAAGGCCCCTCTTCCAGTCAGTTGGCATGATGCCTGTGTTCCAGGCAGAGCACAAAACTGCATGCAACGACGCGAGTGCAGCATTTCCACCAGCCTTGAGAAGTTCAGCATGGATGCCACAGATCCCTGGAGCTTTGCCCCGTTTCAACTGGTTCACCGCAGCTCGTGTTTCCACAAGCGATGGTGGACCACAGTTGATTCGAGGGTCAGCAACAGGGATTGTAACACCCTTGACGTCCAACTCGACAGCTGGGGGATCAGCCTGGTACAACCGCTCAAAGTAACCGGCCCAGCGGGCCTTCACTTCAGACTCCTCTGTCAAGAGCCTACCACTCTCTGCTCGAACTGCAGTGCTCCGAGGGATGGGCTTGGATGAACGTAATGCGCGAATTCCCCTGTAAGCGGGACGAGAATCACCTGTCCACAGGTGATGCTCTACCCCCTCACAGATTCCTCGCACATAGGCCTCCTTGTCCACCCTCAGTGCACGTACAGTTTTACGCCTCAGCTCCCTGAACAGCTCAGCTCTGCCATTCAGCCTGGCCCTGCGACTCTGGTCAATGGTATCCAGTGTCCCTTGAGAGACAAAATTCTTCTTTGCCCTGCGGTGAACTCCAAGGCATCCACCGGCAACATCAAGGACGGTGGTCTTGAAGGCGCTCCACAACTCTTCAGGACCCCCAAAGCACCCAGACCCCCAAGTGTCCACTCAGCCTGTTCGCAAACTCCTCAGCTACTCTCTCATCCCTGAGCTTGGCAACATCCAGCCTAGGCTGGGATGGTACCATTCTCCAGGATTTAAGGTGCAGCTTTAGAGTTGCTACAACAAGCCTGTGGTCAGTATTGAGGAACTGAGCACTCCGGTAGACCCTGCAGTTCTGGATCATCCTCCAACGACCGTCAATGAGGACATGGTCAATCTCCTTTGCCACACCGCCAGCGTTGGAATACCAAGTCCAGCGATGAGCTTGCGGGCGCTGAAACCATGAACCAGCCACCCTAAGTCCATGACTTCTTGCAAAGTCAAGGAACTTAGTGCTATTCTGGTTCATAGTTCCTGACCCATGGGGACCAACACACACCTCATAACCATCCCTATCAGTTCCAGTCGATGCATTGAAATCCCCCAAGACTAGAAGTGTATCTCGTCTGGGGCACTGATCAACCACAGACTCGAGTGTGGCGTAGAATGCATCCTTCACGGTAAGATCACTCGCCTCAGTCGGAGCATAAATAGAGACCAGGGAAATGACACCTAAGGAGTGACGAATCCTTAATCTCATAATACGCTCGTTGACCGGTGTTACCTCAATTATCATTGGGGTCAGCTTATTGGACACAGCTACAGCAACTCCTTGGGTATGGTAACCATCAGAGCGACCAGACCAATAGTAGGTGTAACCACCCACCATTATCTCGCCGCAATCCGGTCTCCGAACCTCAGAGAGAGCTGCAATCCCGATGTCCAAACGCTTGAGCTCAGATGATAACAGAGACAGGTGATCATCCTCTCTTAGGGATAGGACATTCCAGGCACCCACCCGAAGGGACCGCCTCAGGTTAACCCAAGGAGACCGCCGTCTGGTGGACGACACCTCTGGTGGACGCAGGGGTGAATTGGAAGAAATTACAAACGAACACACACAGGTCGAGCTAAGGAGGGACAATGGGGTTGGATTGGGGAATGTGTCGTGACCCGGTGCGAGCAGCAGGATAGCCTCCTTAAGGAACAAGGGGAGATGCTATGCTCCCTTGAAGCAGATCGCGACGAGGTGAGTCCGGTCGTGCCCAACGAGGTAGAGGGGATGGCTGATGGTTTACGGGTACACGCGCAGCTTGGGGGGTAAAGAGATCCCGGGACCCCTTGTGGTAGCGCGAATCCCCAAAGTGATTGTCCCGTGTGTGTGGTAAAAAGTGTGAGTGGAGCGAGTGTGTTGAAACGTGTGCATAGTGTGAGTGTCATGGCGTGAGAATGGATGATGGACCGGTCCAGACGGGAGACGGGAATGGTGAGCCTCAGAGGCTGCGTAGAGCTATTTTGGTAACCACGCGGGTCCCGCGTTTCAGGAAAGACCGTCGCGCGAACGGTTAAAATGTAAGCGTGTGTTGGGTGAATTCGGAACGCGGGGGTTCCCACGTGGCGCGTGTCCGGGGCATCACGTGCTGCATACCGTGTGTTCTGTTCGCGGAACGTGCGGAGCGGGTTTCCGGGACGATGCGCGCGTGCTGGCCGGCACTACACGACAAACCGCGCAGGCTCGGTGCGCGGGTGACGTCAGCGGGAATCTCGCGGTACGAATGCCGGGGAAACAGCGCACGTCGTCCCGCATGGGGAATTCCCCGAGAGCGAGCGCTTATTGGGATGTGCAGGGTGACGTCATGGCCGCACGGATCGGCCGTCGGAGAGGACGTTGGTATCGCCCATAGGGACGAACGGGCGTGCCGAAAACTGCCACCATGGCGCTGCAGAAAAAAAAGAGCCTCGCTCCAAGTATACGGCCCTGCAGGATGTGGTGAACATCCTGTGATTGGGCATCGGAGCACTAGTTAGTGGGAAGGGTTAGTTTAGCTTGATCGGCTTCATGGGGATATGAGTTGTTCCTCATGGAGCCTGTGGAATGGGTTCGTTAGAGGGATTTAGGATAGATTTAGAAAATGGATTTTTGAGATAAGGACAGACATGGAATGTGTAGTAGGGACGTAGCTTAGCTACGTAGAGTAAATGGAACGTGCATTAGTGTAAGGGACGACGAGGGAGCACGAGTTAGTTAGGGGAATTTAGTTAGCAGAATGGCAGTGTTGGAGTGTATGAGTGAGTTCAAAGGAAAAACAAATGTGTGATGAGTGAGTGTGGGACAGCAGGCCCAAGAGTGTGTGAATGGAGTGAATGTGGAATGTATGGTGCGAACTACTGAGTGGGGGGAGGAGTGATTCCCACCCAAGTGACCCCGGGGTCAGTGTAATGTTAGTTAGTGGGTTAGTTAAATTTACCAAAAGGAGGTCGTTTTGTTGTTGGTGTGGAGAGAAGGCACGATACCCATTTTGAGGGGTGCAGTAGTAAAATTGACCGGCTGGGAGCGTGGCTTGGGAAGGTGAGTACCGAGTAGTGAGCACCCCGGGCACCGACATAGTCGGCCAGAGTAGGCCAAGGGTCCAAGGGACCGGGATAGTGTAGTGGGCACGGGCGACCCTCGGAAAGGGACCCGTAGCGCCAAAGTGCCAAGAGGGCATCTGAGGGGGAAATGCCAAGAAAGGCAACCCCCCCTTGTTCATAGGGAGCAGGTAGGCTCGGAGACAGTCTCAGGGCCCGGGGGTGCCATCGTTTGAGTTCGGCAGAGGGGGAATCCCTGCCAAGTGAGCCACGCTGCCCAGCCATGAAATTGTGCAAGGGCACGGAGGAAAATTCGAGGGCTCAGCCAAAATTTATAATGGACACCAACACAGGCAATGGAAATCATGGTTGTTTGAACCTATAGTTTAAATGACAGGCTTTTTGGAAAACCCCGGGGTAGTTTAAAGTTAATAAAAAGTAGGACAGTTAGGAGATGTACCCCTTTGCATCATCCATCCCGTCACGCTCCGTACGCCGCTGGACCCACCTTGGGTTGGATTGCTGAACTCTGAGGAGGCCATTCTGAGGCTTCATTGGGCCTCGAGACAGGACGCTAGTCTCTCCTTATTCCCCTCCAGAAAGTGAACGTAGGGGATGGGAGTAGGCTAGGATTGACAGGATAGGTTAGCCAGACAAGGACAATAAAGTGGGTTAGGGAAACGTAATTATAAGGAAAAAAAAAACGGGAAATAAATAGAAAGGGGCTAAATTTGTTTTGTGTTGCAAATTAAGGGAATGGGTATGGACAGAGACAAAGGCGATAGGTTGGGGGGAGACCATAGGTTAGGTCCGGGCCCGTTTTCAGAGCGGCCGGCACCACCGCACTCCCTCCAAACCTGATGAAACCATACCCAAGGCCGGCCAGCTTCAGATGCCGGCCTGCTTGTGCTACAGCTGCCTGTTGCGCATTGCCTTGCCTTGCTATGCCTCATTTGCCTGCCTCTGCCATAACCCCATGCCTGCTACCCTACTTGCATTTGCCCCTGTGTTCATCATCCATCACCATGTGCGCCAGGATCGTGCAGTGTTTGCAAGGACTGCCCTGCAGGCAGCCACACCACAGGGACTGCATTGAGCAGCCCGTGCACCATTTGTATTTTGCATCTTCCATCCAGTTCATTTCAGGGAGTAGCCTGGGACTGTATTCGGCAGCCGGCTACCTCCGTGCTTGCACAAGGAAACCAGAGACTGCAGTGGGCAGCCTGGCTACCCCTTCAAATGGCCTGTGAGACGGCAAAAGGTCGAGCCCCGCCTGACAACGAATGACGACTGAGCGAGCGCGCTGGAGAGTATAAAAAGGAGCAGAGGATCCTCACGAGGGAGTCTGTCTGTCTGGTCTTGGTCGTCATCTTCTTCCTCCTCCTCCTCCGCCGCACGATCGAGCACTCGAGACACCATCCCCCCCCCCTCCCAAGAACCGCATGGGTCGCTCACCGGTGCCTGGGTTCGGCTCGCCTCTCGCTGGTAACCGGGTCGATGCAAAGACCACACGAGGTGGACAGGTCCAAGACAGACCATGGTCTTCAGCCCGGCTGTCCTCTGGGCTGGAGGTCCAATTAAAGACCATTTGGTCCGATTCTTTGGGTGTGTGTGAGTGTGTGTGTCTGTGGGCCCGTCTGCTAAGTAGTGAATTGTATAAGTGCTTTTTGCCTGTATATACGTGCATTCGTTAATATTCGGTTTAGCTCTACCCTTATGTGCTCCCCTCATCCCCCCCATTGTAAATAAATACCCCGATAGTTCAACGTTTCAGCTCGTTTGTGTCCATTCCTTCATTGACTGAGCGTGCTGTGTGTTGGAAAGTTAGCCAGGTCGTTGCCGTGGTAACAGGGTAGTCGGGACCGACGGAACTCGGCGATCAAACCACTCGGATCGCACACGGAACGAGTACGCTAAGCAGCTCGTTCCGTACGGGTGCCGTCGAGGGTGAATTTCCCCATTGGGTTGGACCACGTGGGTATTTAGGAAAATTGAAATTGGCAATCGACCCTACCCCACGTGGTCTGTCTATTGGCGAGTTCGGTCCAAAAAGGGACCCGTACTTTTCCGGAGTTTTCCGAAGAAGTTCGATCTAAATTCCGGGCGATCAGTCGAGCCGACTCGACTGCTTCATCTGGTGGCTGTGCTCGCGACTGACGCCCGGCCCCACAACAATATATAGATAGATAGATAATTTATTGTCTCAAATTGTGGCCGTTGCGTGTTTCGAGTGCGAACCGATTGCCAATGGCAAATGACATTTAAGCTGATAAAATGAAACTTAAGATGTACTGTTGTGCACATCTCTTCATTATTTAATGATAGTCTTGGTAACCATCGATACGAATAAATGTCAGGATACGTTTCCTCCGTAACTGCAAAACCATGAAATCTAGCAGCCAGAAACATTGCATGCTCACCAAGGGAACTCCAAGAGAACGCAAGAGTGAAAATTGGGTGTTCGGGTTAATTAAAACAACCCTTTTTTTATCCCCCGCCACATGGCAGAAGGGGGATATTGTTGTCACCCAGGGCGTCCAGCTGTCCGTCCGTCTGTCCATCAACATTTATAGCTGTGAGTGCGATAACTCATAAACTGTTCGCCATATCGATTTGAAATTTGGGTCACACATGTACCACCTGAAAAGGAAGAACCCGATTGATTTTGGGCGTGGCCGGATCCAAGATGGCCGACTAGGGCGGCCATCTTGAAAAAATGTTTTTTGTAATAAATGGAAAACCGCTTATCTGATTTCAATTATTTTTGGTTACTACGTTCCTCACACCTGGGGAACGTTTTCGAGATGATGACCAATTGGTGTCTTGTTTCCAATTCACCTCCCTCATTATCTGGAATATGTATGACCTTTTTCATTCAATGGCGGGGGATTCCCCATCTCTGACGGTATATTTTTAATTATTTCCTTTATGAGGCACATCATTGGCCACCTCACTCTCCCTCGAGGCACATCCAAGGTTACCTCGTTGGGGTCTCAACCATGCATGTCTCAACCAAAAAAAAATTTCCCACTTTCCTCACTCATATTATCAAATACCTGATCATCATACCTACGAATCACTGGATGCATTGAAATGCTTATAAACACCCATACACTAGCGTACGTGGCTTTATTTCATTTCTACACATGCCATAACAGTTAGAATCTCTTAAACTATGCCGAATTACAAAATTTAAGCTCCAGAATTGAACTTGGCAGCGGTTCCAACCACTAGAAAAGTGTCCATTTGTCCAAATTGGACATATTTAATATTTTGCGCGTCTCCAGGAGGTGTGTGTTTAACATGATGGTTCGGCGATCACTAAACGCTTGCTAAACTAGCTGTTCCTTATCAGCCATTTTGTTAAAATGCTTCAGCCACTTGGCGAGTGCTCTACAATATTCGCACTATATCTGATTACTGTATATCAAGCGACTTGAACAATGTTGAGGGGCCACTCGCCTGCATTGGCCCTGCGTTGTATCGGGAGGTTGCTGGCTTACTGAAAATGTGCAATTTTCGTTACATGGTTCCCATTTTTGTACGATCTTCCGTAAAACGATCCCGCACTTCGGCATAAATAAATAAAAAGAAACATTTCGTCAACATAGCCGAGAGGTATGCACACTCGCTCTAAGCTATCGAGTGTGGGTTCGAATCCCGACCCAGCTATAGACTGTCATCCCGTTGTTTCACTGGCAGGGTGATCATCAATGTGTTTGCCATTAAACTGGATGTTACATCTGCTGGAATGAATTCATTCATACTCTCTCTCACTCTCTCTCACTCTCTCTCTCACTATCTCTCTCTCACTCTCCACCTCTCTACACCTCTCTCTCTCTCTCTCCACCTCTCTACACCTCTCTCTCTCTCTCCACCTCTCTCTCTCTCCACCTCTCTACACCTCTCTCTCTCCACACCCCTCTCTCCACCTCTCTCTCTCCACACCCCTCTCTCTTTCTACACCCCTCTCTCTTTCTCTTTCACCCCCCCCTCCCTCTTTCTCTTTCACCCCCCCCCTCCTCAAAATTCCCATCAGAGAAGTGACAGGTTGTATTTGCTAGTTCAAGGAATATTAAAAGTAAAAGGGCATTTTGGAAAGCAACAAACCTTCACTTATACGACACTTGGAGATACCATGAAAACACTGGCGGCAGATAGGGCAGAATGCAAAGCTGCATACAGGGCAGCGACCCATGGTGCCTCCGGGCTCAAGCATGACCGGTGTCTGGCAGAACGTCCGTGGGCAATACACGACGTCTTCCATTACGTCAAGAGTTGCCTGCAGGAGCAGTCGATCGTAGCGTGCAAAAAGTTGCTCATCAACCAGCTGCCGCACCTGAGAGATGGACGACGTTATGTAGAAGTACACAATTCCTGGATAACAACTTCCTCATGAAAGGTTTTTTTTTTTTTTAATACATATACTAGCAAATACTGTTACGAATTTGGAACCCTTTTGCACACAGACAGTCAGCAGCCCCATAGTTCAGTTATCTCGTTCAGTATATGTGAATAGTTAGAATCCCTCTCCTTTGTCTAATGGGTTAATTTCATGTGTGCGCTGCGGGTTTCTTTTATAGTCAGGTTTTTTAAATCTTTAAATCTACCAACGCCAACAAAATCCTCACTTCACTCCTCCTCCCACTCTGCGGGCGAACAAGCGCTTCACCCACCCAACTTTCACTTCACACCACGGCGCCATAACGCACGTGTTTCTGACTATGGACGTGGTTGGAGCCCCCTCGCCTCGGAGCTCTGACTCAGCCCCATAAAAAAAGAATGTCTCCCCTGTCGACACTGGGGAAGGCAAAAGAGCCTCTCTCGGGGGAGGAGCACCGAGATGCCGACACGCCCCTCCTCCTCCAATCACGGCTGGCCACCACGACACCCGAAACGCCTCGTCCAATCCGGAGGCGAGTTACCCGAGAGCGGATCCCTCCACCCCGCACGGGGGAGGGATAAGAAGGATCGCGAGCTGTATCCAGGGGGGTGTTCCTTGGAGGTCGTTCCTTGCTTCTGGTCTGCTGGGCTCTCCTGGTCGTCGGTCCTCGTCCGTGGCTGGCCGGGTCGTTCGTAGGATCCTGGTTCGTGGGTTCGAGTCCCACTGTGGTGGGTTGTGTTGGAGCGCTTGAGCTGGGGATCCCCGTTCCCTTCCACTGACTCCGAGCTCCACAAGTGCGGGTCGGTAAAACCTCACGAGGAAGCCAGGTACCCAGCCAAACTCTAACCCCCAGCTTGCCTATCCTCCACGGCTGGTGGGTCCGAATAAAGGCCAGTTGGCGCCATTTCTTTTTGGGTGTGTGTGTGTCTGTGGCCAGTCTTACAAGTAGAACTGCACAAGTACCTTGCTTATTGTACATTGCATTTTAGTCTGTTTAACCCTGCTCTGTGTCTCCATCCCTGATTATTATTTGTAAAATAAACCCTCTTGGTAAATGTACCAGCTCGTTTTCTGTGCTTTCTCCCAATGGCCGAGCATGGTTCGGGTTTGAGTTATAGTGAGGCCGATTGTTCCGTAAATTGTTATTTGGGCCGGCCGGCTTTGGTAATTCCCGCTCGGTTACGCCGGATCCGAGTCGGTAACAGCGACTCGGTTCGGACAAAGCAGGCCGAGGGTATGGCTTCCCCTGTAGTTTAAATCATGAAGTGACAGGTATTTTGGCTAAAGACGAATAACCCGACGCTACGCGGTTGAAATATTGGCATCCACGGTCGATTAAGCAACCCGTCGACTTCGGAGTTATCCGGGGTGACGACCTTCAATTCCGGGTGTTCGGTGGGAGACGGCCCAACTGCTCCATCTTGCGGTCATTCCTCGCCCCCGAATCCGGCACTACAACAATACAACCCATCGCTTAGCTGACGGGAATATTGGAGGGGAGGGGGGGAGTAAGAAGGAGGGGAGGGAGAGAGGGAGAGCGAGAAGGGAGGGGAGTGAAGAGAGGTGTGGAAAGGGAAGGCAACATGAGGGGAGGGCAATGGAAGGCAGCATGAGAGGACAATGGAAGGCAGCATGAGAGGAGGGCAATGGAAGGTAACATTAGAGGAGGGCAATGGAAGGCAGCATGAGAGGAGAGAAATGGAAGGCAGCATGAGAGGAGGGCAATGGAAGGCAGCATGAGAGGAGGGCAAGGGATGGCATCATGAGGGGAGGGCAAGGGAAGGCAGCACGAGGGGAGGGCAAGGGAAGACAGCATGAGGGAAGTGAAGGGAAGGCAACATGAGGAGGGCAAGGGAAGGCAGTGTGAGGGGAGGGTCTGTCCAGACAAGTCCACAGATAACCACCGTCAAGATACATCAAGGGAAGGCAGTGTGAGGGGAGGGCAAGGTAAGGTAGTGTGAGGGGAGGGCAAGGTAAAGCAGTGAGGAGGGAGGGTCCGCCCGGGGACCACCACCATCTGGACATGTCCGGAAATAACCACCATTAAAACTCACAAAGAGAAACCATTTAACCTTTGTAAAGCACACCAAATCATACACAATAACCAATTGCTTCAAAAACAGTCACGAGGACAAAGGAAAACGTGATCGCTCGTACGCTCATGAGGTTCAAAGTTAACACCTTCAAGATACAAGATGAAACTTTGCCACCACGGCACCAGCCGAACCAAGCATGCAGGCAAACACACATGCACGCACAAGCAGAGTCCCTAAATTACAGATCCAAATATACCCATATATGTAGCTCTACCTTGTCGCAACTGCTGACTGTACATCCCAATCGAGACATGAACTGTACCGCCGTCCACTGGAGGGGACTCGGCAAGCGGCTTAAGCACTCAAGCGAGCACTCCAATTAAATGGTTGATAAGGATGGCTGACTTGGCAAGTGGTAGCTATGTCCAAATTAGAGCAATGAACACTTTTTAGCAGCCAGAATTGCTGCTAAGTTCAATTCTGGAGCTTATATTTTGGAATTGGACTTGGTTTAAGAGATATTGAGGTTATGGTATGTGCGGAAATGAAATAAAGCCACGAACATTGGAGTCTCCGGGCGTTTATAAGCATTGCAATGTACCTCGCGATTCGTAGCTATGATGAACAGGCATTCGATAATACGAGTGAGGAAAGTGAAAAAAAAAACTATGGTGAAGACATCGTTGTGGCGTTCCAAGTCAAGGTGTGGTTGAGCAGGCCGAAAAATATGGCGGCTTCAGACCCCAGTGAGGTGACCCAGGATATGCTTTAAGACCCCAGACAGCGAGGTGGCTGAGGATCGTGTGATTAAGGATATAATTAAATAATGCCATTATCTTCAAAAGGGGTGTTTCAATTAACCCAAACATCCAATTTTCACTCTTGCACTTCCTAGGAGTTCCCTTAATATGCATGCAAAATTTCAAGCAACTAGGTTTTATGGTTTTGGAGTTATGGAGGAGACACACGCACGCACGCACGCACGCATTACCCTGCGCTCGCGAAACGAAAAGCACGATAAAGCGATCGGGAGTGGACGTATGGACGTCATATGCAAGTGTCGTACATGTCTGCATTTTGTTAAGAACATACATCGAAAACCATTCAGTGGAGGAAATTGAGACTTTCCCACATGTCATATGACCATGTGATATAGCAGTCACTCTTGAGGTCAACATAGGCCAAAGGTCAACATCAGCCACTTTTCTAAAATCCTCAGTTTTCATCCTATTGATTTAAAATTTGAAGATAATTTGCATTTCAGGCCACTGAATTCAACCACCAACTATTTTTGAGGTCAACATAGGCCAAAATTTCTAAAATTGACAATTTTCAAGCGATTGTCTTGAAAGTTGAACAGGATTTTCATCAAATATGGCTGCCAGACCATGTGACACATGATGAACATTTTGATCAAAGAAGAAAAAAAAAAACCTTAACTAGAAAGGCACTCGGTAGAGCGCATACCTCTGCCAGGCTGAACAGTTAATGGTTTGTTACGTTAACTGATAGGCCGGATCTGCACCATATCAGGACCTGAACCAAAATCTAATCAGCTTGTTCTTCTAAACTCGCCAATTCATCCACCAAGTTTTGTCATAATCCTTCCACAACTTTTTGAAATACCGTGATACATATCGTTTTTGGCTCCATCTCTCAATGGTGAAGAATCACTTGAAAAATTTGAGTTTCCGGATCTGGATCTTCACCAAAACATAAACAGTTTGTGGTTGTTACTCACCCAACCTGTCCAACAAATTTCGTCTGAATTTGTCTCTAACTTCGGTGGCGAAAATAACAACTAAAAAACAACCATACCTGACTTGACCTGACGAGTTACAAATAAGGGATTTACCTTGTGGTTTTACACCACAACTAGTTACAAATAAGGGATTTACTTTGTGGTTTTCCACCACAACTCATCACAAATAGGGATTTACTTTGTGAAGTCCTGACCTTAACCCAACTGAAATGTTGACAGAACCTGAAGTGAGCAGCTCATGTAAGAAAACCCACAAATATCTGAGTTGAAGCAGTTCTGTAAAGGAGGAAGGGATTAAGATTCCTCCAAGCAGATTTGCAGGACTGATCAAGAGTTACAGGAAACGTTTGGTTGAAGTTATTGCTGCACAATGGGGTGTCACCAGTTATTGAATGTAAAGGTTCACATAATTCTTCTGACAAAGAAACTGAATATTGGATCATTTACTTGCAATGGTACATAGCGTTGCCGGGAAACGCTGGGTCCTTCCTCCCACCCCTTCCCATCTCATCCCCCTCTGGACTCCCTCCCCTTCCCCTCCCTCCTCCCAAAAATAAATTTTCACAGTTTTGAACCACATTTGGAAAAAAATAAATAATTACTCAAAGGGCACTCGGTAGAGTGCATACCTCCGCCAAGCTGATTAGTTTACGTTTTGTATCCCACCGATAAGCCGGATCTAGATTTGGAACTGAACTAAATTTTAATCAGTTTGTCCTCATCACACTCAACGTGCCCACCAGGTTTCGTCAAAATCCGTACTTAACTTTTTGAGATATCATGCTATGTATCACTTTAGGCTCATCACTCAATGGTGAAGAATCACTTAAAAAATTCTGATATCAGGATCCGGATCTTCACCAAAATATAATCAATTCTTCCTTGTCACATACCCAACCTGCCCACCAAGTTTCTTCTGAATCCGTCCACAACTTTTTGAGATATTTTGTTAACAAACAGACAAACACGAACAGGGGTGAAAACATAACCTCCATCCACCTTCAGTGGTAGAGGTAAAAAACAAAAGAGTTGGCTCATACAAAGTCCTTCTCAAGACTGTGCAGGGTATGTATTCTATGAATACCATCTAGTTAGTATAGATATTGGCAAATACAACACATCGTTTCGCTGATGGGAATATTAAGGGTGGGGGGGGGTGTAAGAAGGAGGTGAGGGAGAGAGGAGGGGTGCGAGAGTGGAGGGAGGGAGGGCAAGGTAAGGCAGCGTGTATATATATATATATATATATATATATATATATATATATATATATATATATATATATATATATATATATATATATATATATATATATATATATATTGTTGCGGGCCGGGGGTCGGGTGAGAATGTGGGGGAAGCTATGTCGGTTCCCACCAGACTTCCCGGAATTGTAGGCCGTCGCACACGGATCGCTTAACCGACCGTAGATGCCAATAACTCAACCGCGTGACCTCGGGTCCTTCCGTCTCGGGGTTAATCAGGTTACCTAATTAATCACGCGATTTAATTACCGGGGAACATGCCCTCGGTACGCCTTGTCCGAACCGGATCACTACCGGATCGGATGCAGCCGAGCGACTGCCAAAGACGTACCAGCCAAAAGGAACGGATCGTTGGGGATAAAGTCCCGGCTAAAGTAGGATTCGGACCATGCTGGATCAATGGAAGAAAAGATGAAAACGAGCAGGGAACATTCCTAATAATGATTTATCAACAGTCAACTTACAAAAGGGGACACAGAGCAAACTTAACGTGAAATTAATAACAATAATAATAATAACAATCTTCTGCA
Organism: Eptatretus burgeri; assembly: GCF_056783735.1. Lineage (NCBI taxonomy): Eukaryota > Metazoa > Chordata > Myxini > Myxiniformes > Myxinidae > Eptatretus > Eptatretus burgeri. The sequence continues at coordinate 42,793,908 of NC_140978.1, read as the reverse complement.
GTCTAACTTAAGCAACCAGGCACCAGCACGCGCGCGCACGCACACACCGATGAAGAGAGAGTTTTGCAACCAGCATGGGAGGGGAGTTGAGGCTATGATCTCGGTACCTTTGCACCCGATAGCGTGACGCGCCACCAATACGTTTCGGGGAGGGGGGATGCTCTGTGGTGCGGTACCCAACAATGGGCGCATCGTCTCTGGCTTCAGCCGCACATGTGGAGACTGTTCGTGAAAGGAGCTTGAGTTGAGAAGGGGCTGAGTCCAGAGTGAGAGAGTGGAGTGGTAGGCGGGACCAAGTAGGCGGGTGGGGTCGACGTCGTGTGGGCAGACACGAGGATGCAGAGCCCGGGCAGCAGGAGGCGGGTCATGGCGGTGTCGATGAGGCAAGGCGAGGTTGGGAAAGAGAGAGGCAAGCGAGACTGCCCCGACCTTTATTGGACCCGCAGCTCGGGGGGAGGGGCCATGCCGAATCAAAACGTCATCACCCAAATCGGGCGCTCCGATTGGCCCAGTCACCTCACATGGCCCGCCAACTTTGGCCGGAAACCACCTCACTTAGTTTCCGGCAAGGCCATCCGACAGCGGGAATATTCCGCTCCGACCCCACGAGATGACATGAATCACCCACACCGAAATTGGCACGTGAATCGTCCTGCAAAAACCCTCGGGCCGTGCCCGGGTGACCGGTCGAGGGTCTGCATGCCCACTTGGGCGTTCCCGCATGCCCCCAGTTGTTGAGCTGGTTGACATTGGTGTTCAGCGGAGAGAGAATTGTATGCTCAGCCAGCCACTCAGACCTGACTCCATTTGTGGTTAAACAAGGGTAGACTTCAGCCTTGAGCTCCTCTAGTGTGGAGACGACTTTGTCCAGTCCAGGAGGAATTGCGATAGTGTCTGGTTCGGCCGCAAATGGGATCTGTCCATTGTCAATTTCCAGGAGCAGCTTGGAGAAGTTGGTGGCTCCTTCATCGCCAGACAGGTGAGCTCGCATGTTTGTGGTCAGATGCTTGACAGTCACATTGCACCACAGGTGGGACGTCCTCAGGCTGACATTGACAATGTTGGATCTGGTGCCCCTCTTGACCACTGGAAGGATCTACCGGAAGTCTCCGCAGAGCAGTGTGGGGATGCCTCTCATGGGTTGCTGGACTCCTGTGATGTCCTGCAGTGTGCGGTCTACAGCTTCGTAGGCTGACTTGAGTCATCGGGGGCTCATTTACAATGATGGCTGCAGCATCCTTGATGACCTTGGCCAATGCTGTTCCACGCTTGATGCTGCATGTTGGCTGCTCTTTGAGTTGCGTGTCGAGTGGGATCTTGAAGGTGCTGTGTATCGTTCGTCCTCCCTGGAGCAGTGTTGCGGCAATTCCACTGGACGCAGTAGCAAGAGCAATCTTGCCTCCTGAGCGAATCTTTTTCAGTATCGTGTTGATGACCTCTTACCTGTGCCTCCCGGTGCATCGAGGAAGATGTTGCTGCTCCTGTTGCCATTGATGATTCTACCTTGCTGTACCAGTTCAAGGACTGCATCGTGGACCTGACACTTGTCATCTGTCAGGTGGTGTTGGAGGTCATCAGCCTGGACAGCCAACTGCTCTTGGTTGTAGTCCACTTCCCTGAAATACTCTCTCGAGAGCCTATCTTCTGTGCCCCTCTCTGGTGTAGGTAGGTGATTTGAACTGAGATGACGGCCGCCCATCATGATCACCTTGTCCTCCAGGGAGCAAAGTGCAAGTTATAGACCTCCTCGTTGTAGTCAGCATCAGGATTGCCAACATTGTGACAGTGCTGGAACAGGTAGTCTTCAGAGAGTAGGTCACGGAACTGATCCCAGAGTGTGTGTGGATTGCTAGGGAAACAGGTGGTGAGGATGACTGCCATGAGACTCCTGAGGTTTGGTGCAGACTGGCTGATGCTTGCCTCCTCCATAGCAAGGTGGAGGTGCTGGTCATTTTCCAGGAGTCCCCTTGCGAGACAGGCTTCATGGAAGGACAATTCCTGGCCATCCACAGTTCTCAGAGCAGTGAAGGAGGAGGGGCCACAGATTTCAGTCAAGAGAAGTTGAATGTAATAAGTCCCCCTGCCGACTGATGCTGTAGATGCGGCCAATTGCCGGAGCCTTCCAGATTGCATGTGGACCTTTGACCACCTCTCCTCGCTTGCAGTGGGCCCATTCCTTGCATGACTTGTCCCACGTGTAGTACTCGGGCACCTCGTGGTATTTGAGCGTCTTGGCAAAATGGTCATTACTGCAGAGGTCGAAGAAGGCAGTCAGCGTAGTGGCTGGTGGTGGTCACTGTGCCCTCTCGACGGCATTGTCCAGATTGAAGTAGACTCGCTGGCCATTCTCAAGGTGGACGGCTAGGCCAATGACTGGAGGGAGATGCTCGGAAATTGGGTGCTCCAGGATCTTCCAGACTGCCTCGCTGCTGCTGACGTAGCGTGCATTCTGGAACTGAGCTACCTCATCCACTTGACGATTTCCGGCCTCCTCATTGGCTCACTGCAGTTCAAACAATGCCTGATCAGTTCCCTTGGTGACATACTTGTTGAGATCTGCTCCAGCATCAACAGCAACGTTGATGTTGTAATTGAATCGGCAGAGGAGGAACGGGTTGTCGGGTACCACCCACTGGTTGGTGACTACCTGTACCACCCGTTTTCCCTGCTGGCGCATCTTTATCTCACCGGTGTGACCACCATCTTCTGGCTTGAAACGGCGATACTTGGGGTAGCTGTCATTTACTTGCTCAGTGCTCTGCAGGAATGGCTTTGGGAAATCCTTTGAGCACTTGTGGTCCTTCATGAAGGGCTGTTCCGGTTGAGGTTTCCGCATGGACCGTGGATCATGTGTGCCATGACCATCTTCTGCAGCAATGGATCTTGCTCCTTGTTGGGAATCTCAGCACTGATGACCAGGTCAATGTCTTTGGGCTTGACCTTGTCCTCTGAAGTGACCCACAGGAGGATGTGGGCATGAGGAAGACCACGCTTCTGGTGCTCAATGGTGTACAGGAAGGCTCTCATCTTCCCAAAAGCTCCCTTCTTTCGTAGCTCCATGAGCTTCTTGTTCTTTTGGCGAAAGACACAGGCAATGATGTCTGGGCGATCGTGAGGCTCTTGTCCTGGCAGGAGGTTTTCTTGGACCTCGGTCCATTTGGGATTCGTGGTCATCGTGATGAAGAAGTCAGGCCTTCCCATGCGACACACATAGGCCATGGCATCACGCTGTTTCTCATGCATCCATCTCGGCCCACCGGTGTATGTTGCTGGAAGGACCACCCTTTGTCCAACATTGTGAGGGTCACCATCGCTGATCATAAGGCTGTCACGGTGGTTACCAGTAAGCGTTTACCACGGTGTAAAAGTTACCAGTAAGCAAGTTCTTTTGCTCCCGGCGGATAAAGCCCAGTCGCTCTGTCTCGATCTTGCAGTAGACATCGACCAGAAACTGCTGAAAGAGTCGTCGCATCTGCAGTATGTGGTTGCCCTCTCTCATCATGATGTGGTAGCTGTAGTACTGCAGCTGTGTGAGTTTTTGTCCATCCTGTCCAGTAGCAGTCCTGGCCACTAGATGGATGCTGTAGCCATCTGTTCCATATGGGAACACTATGGGATACTGGAGTGCATCATAAGATGCATGCAGCTCACTGATCCTTTTAAGTGCCCCCATCAGGAAGTCTGAGGACAATGTCTCTGGGTTCTGTTGGCTCATTGTCCATTAGGATGGTGACTTCTGGTGCAGACTGGGCATTGTAGCGGCGTGTGTGCTCTCCTTGAGGTCGCTTGTTCTCTCTGATGATGATCAGGCGCTCTTCAGAGTTGCCTCCTTCTGCAAGTACATCTCTTGTAGTCTTGAGCTCACGAACCAGATGGTTATTCTCATGAAACCACTTTATGAGCATCTCAAAGATGTGTGGTTTGAGGCCGCTGTGGTTCCTGGCAGACAGCTCATTGGCGTGCGAGTCCAGGAAGTAAACCTGTAGGAACTTTGGCTGGCTCTCTTCAGGCAGGAGCAGGCTGCCAATGCGGTGGAACACTTGACCTTGGATCTGGAAGCTCGGGTTCCAGCCCTGGACTTCAGCTTCCTTGTGCCCGAAGCTCGTCATCGCAAAGCTGCCGTTATACGTCCGAATGTTGTCAAGGAAGTGCTTGCTGAGGGGACCTTCGCCTGAGAGAAGTTCCTTCAGCAAAGGAGGAAGGGCAGGAGAGGGCTCAACTATGACCTTGTCATCGCTGCAGCCCACACCCTTGGTCTCTCCCTTGAACTTGTAAGCAGAGCAGTGGGTGCAGACTTGGTCCATTCGGCCGATGTCTGCATGAGTTGTTGGGTCAGCCTGGTCATACATGAATGCCACCCTGTTGGCATTGTTGTGCTCTTATGCCCGGTCTAATGACGCATTGCCTCAAGTCTTGCATCACACTCTTCCTCGGTCTCATTTGCTCGGCACTGCTGTTGCCGCTGTGACTGTTCATTGAGCCTGGCTGATCGCTCCTCTTCAGTGTCATTTTGTCTCTTAGTGTGTTTTCGCTTCGCTGCAGCTGCCTTGGGACCAATAGAGCTCTTCCTTTTTCGGAGCATCTAAAATCAGAAAGTCAAATTTTGATCAGAAACTTTGTAAACGTCCACTGGTCTGTCTTTGTCTTATTTTGATCAGGTTGTGAATTTAAAAAAGTCGCGACACGGAAAATCAATCAATTACGGCAGGAAAATTGAAACGGCCATTAAAAAAAATGAAATAAAATAAAAACGACGAATTTTTTTTCCGTTTTTTTAACATCTGAGGTGTGCTGTAGTACCTTTGAGATGTGCTGATTCCGAATATACCTTTAGTTTTGCTCTGTGATGCATAGTTCTCGAGTTACGAGGACAAACAAATATACACTACGACATATATAGATATATATATATATATAAAAGATATATATATATATATATATAAAAGATATATATATATATATATATATATATAAAAGATATATATATATATATATATATATATATATATATATATATAAAAGATATATATATATATATATATAAAAGATATATATATATATATATATATATATATATATAAAGATATATATATATATATATATATATATATATATATAAAGATATATATATATATATATATATATATATATATATATAAAGATATATATATATATATATATATATATATATATATATATATATATAAAGATATATATATATATATATATATATATATATATATATATATAAAAGATATATATATATATATATATATATATATATATATATATATATATATATATATATATATATATATATATATATATATATATATATATATATATATATATATATATATATATATATATATATATATATATATATATATATATATATATATATATATATATATATATATATATATATATATATATATATATATATATATATATATATATATATATATATATATATATATATATATATATATATATATATATATATATATATATATATAAAAGATATATATATATATATATATATATATATATATATATATATATATATATATATATATATATATTTCTTCTTGAAATTGTTCGCATGGTCCAATATATATATATATATATATATATATATATATATATATATATATATATATATATATATATATATATATATATATATATATATATATATATATATATATATATACACGTACATATACAGTAGTCGCATCAGATGGCCTCTGTTGGCATGGAATGACTGAGCAGGGGATACAAGACCCCCTTGCAAATAATTGAAAGAGATCGAGTTACTTCCTTCAAATAATATTAACTATTCCCTCAGGGTCACCCAAAGGAAAGTGAACCCAACATGTTTGTTCACATGGGAATGTAGGAAAGCAGGAAAATTCTTTTTATAATTAAAAAGGGGTTGATTTACAAAGTATTATTGGGAAAAGGGTCAGCAAGATGCTCAATAAACAGTCCAGATCTGGTGGCCAACAGACACGTAGGGTTGAGTGTGTGATGCAACCATGTTTGAATGTAAATATGTATTATGCTCCGTCCGTGTGTTGCCTCGTGCAAATTTATGCTCCGCCCTCGTGTTGGCTCACCTCCGCTGCAGAGGACGAGGGTGGCTCTTCCCTGGCTGGCGGGACATTTGGTCGTTTTTTGAAAAGGCACGGTTTTTGCCGTCACACTTGGAGTATTTGAAGATAAAGAAAAAGTCATTTAAACCTCTGCAAGTGTTGGTTAAACTGCCTGGAGCATCCTTTGTTTAATAATGTGGACATGTAGGCCATTCCAGGATAGAGGCAACATGCAATCTTATATACAATGAACACTGAGGCCTAACCCGCGAAAGGCACTACAATTCCGGATTCGCACAACAAAGGGGAACAGGCGAGGACTTTAGGCTAGCACGAGCTAGTTTGTGGCTGTAGAATGATGTGACACAAGGGCAGTGTGGGAGAAGGCGAAGTGCAGGGTGGGGCACAAAGAATGGCATCGAGGAACAATCACAATGTGGGACGTTGACAAGAGGGTGACCAAGCAGAGGGAAGGAGAGAGACATTGCTCTTCAAGGTCCAGGTCCAACTGCTACGCGCAGCACAGCCACAGCCCTTTAAACTCTGGGACCACCTTCACAGGCAGTGGGTCCCGTAAGATGGCCACCCACTGCTCATGGGTGGTGTCGATCTTTTGGGCCGCCCCACCCTGTACAAAAGCTTTGCGCTCTCCCCCCCCCCAACCCCCCTCCAGGGTCTGCAGCTGACCTTCCAGCCATGGCTTACTGTCCACTGGCCCAACAATTTGGAATGGTGGTTTCTTTGAAGTGCGGAACACTTAGTGCCTTTTGTGTCCACAAGTCCTCACCTGGTCTAGCCTGAAAACAGCTCGGTTTTACACAATACAATCGTATTCTCTGCTTTAAAGTTAACTCTCATGGCCTCCTCAATGCACATTTTACAAGATGACCTACTTCTGACAAATATACTGTAACAAGGGGAAATCCAAGCTACACAACTTACACGGTCCATACTGAAGTCTTAGTACAAGTTAGCTGTGGACCCCACTCCCCCACGCCCCCCCCTCCCCTTTCCCTTTCTTCCATGGAACAATACACAGTATGTGAAAGAAAGAGAAATATAAAAAAGGAGAAAAAGCAAAAAGAACAAACAAATGAGACAACAGTATAACAACAAAGCAAATGGTGAAGTAAGTGTTGTGAATTAATACGAAGCAAAGGACTAATATATAACACTGACCTGTGTGGGAGTCGCCACAGACTCACAGCCAGGCTCTGGACAAGTCAGGTTTTGCACATTTCCATCCTCGATACACATTTGGAAGAAGCTTTGCAGACAATCACGACAACACACGTGTTCACAGGTCAAAAAGAGCATGCAGGCCGAGCCGAGCTTTTCACCGTAGCACACTTGACAGCAAACAAGGCTGGCATCGAAGGCTTTCTGGCGCTGTGCCTGATCATAATCGAGAATCTGTTCGTAAAGCACCGACACCGATTCAACATCTTGAACAGCTCGAGGATCTACTGCGATGTCAACCTTTGAGCTCCTTGTACTGGAGGTTTGAGCCTTGGACGATGATTGCTCATTCTTGTCAAGTTCATTAATGTTGTGATGCTGCTGCTGCTGCTGCTGTTGTTGTTTCGTGTCGTTTTGACAAACTTGCAAAGCCAGCGGAGATTCAATTTCAAGAAAATTGAGAAGTTCCTCCCAAAGGAATTGTGTCCATATGAAAATAATTTCTGAGCCATAGTTTTGTTCCCAGAGTTCATCCAGGTGCCAGCAAACTTTGGATAGCTGCAAAATTACAACCAAAAGTTAGGATTTTCTACCTGTACTTTCAATCGACATCCAAATTAATTGCAACAACAAAAACTAGAAGGGCATTCGGTAGAGCGCATACCTCTGCCAGGTAATGCCTGATCCACGAGAACATATCGGGCCCAACACATTTTTGAAATATCGTGCTGTACGTCGATTTTGGCCCCATCTCTCGATGGTGAAGAATTGCTTTAAAAATTAAATAATTCTTGCATCCAGATCCGTATTTGGATATTCACCGAAATCGAAACAGTTCGTCCTTGTCACACACCCAAACTGTCCACAAAATTTCATCTGGATCCGTCAACAACTTTTTGAGATTGTCTGTATGTCTGTACGCAGGCTAACA
>NC_140978.1:42610700-42780700 GCF_056783735.1 Eptatretus burgeri | reverse complement strand
GCTGTGGAGAAAGCAAGTTATTTGACTGCAACCACCTCTCGACAGGAATCAGGGTGTCAGGATCTGGATGATGGATAGGAAAACTGCAGATGGAATGAGATGGTATAAACCGGTGCACAGAAGAGGGTGGGCTCTTTAGGAAGCATTCCAAGATGGAATCAATATCGGGTGCTGTGGAGATGGTAGTCCAATCCTTTTGAGAGAGAGGAAAGATTGCATTCCCTGCCAGTTGGCCTGTGCGAACCAATTTTGGCCAGACTAAACACACAACGAAAGCGGTAGGTTGTGTGGGTAAATAGAGAAGACAAGCCGGGAGGCGACACGGGTGGTCGCTATACAATTGCATACTAGTCATAGTTTTTGACGGATCAGGCTGAAAATTTTTGACAAAGAGGTTGATTATAGTGCACATAAAAGCGTGGAAGCCGATTTTTGAAAAAAATTAAAATTCGGATTTTTTCAAAAATTTCAAACTCCCATTGCTCATTGCTAGACAACGGTGGCGTCCATAGCAACGGTGCCCAAAAGCGTACAACTAGATCCTGGTATGAACCTACCAGTCAAGTTTCATCAAAATCGGATGACTCCTCTGGCCTCCAGAGCTGTCCATTACATACAAACAATGAGACAGACATACATACAGACGGAAAACCTGAGAAAAACGGTAGTCCAGCGACCACCCAATAATTGAAGGGGAGGGGGGGGTGGGGACGAGTAGAAATAGTGTCAATTCCGTGATCAATTTGATGCACAATAATACAGGCAGAATTATGGCATGCATTTTGATTGATGTTATAAAAAGACGACAAAACTGTTTGGAAACCGCATGAGGAGGGAAGGAGAAAAGGAGCTTTGCCATACAAGTAGAACAGCACTCGGTAGACACGTAGAGTGCATACCTCTGCCAGGCTGAACAGTTTGCTTTGTTTCCCACCGATAGGCCGGATATCCTAAATCGATATCAGCTTGTTCGTATCACCGAACCAACTCATCCACCAAGTTTCGTCATAACCCACCCACAACTTTTTGAAAAATCATGATATAGATATATATATATATATATATATATATATATATATATATATATATATATATATATATATATATATATATATATATATTCATAATTTTGTCCTTGTCACACACCCAACCTGTCCACCAAGTTGTCCGAATCCATTCACAACTTTTTGAGATATCATAGAAACAAAGACAGACAGATGACAGGGATGAAAACAACGTCCGAGTAGCTTTGGTAGCGGAGGTAATTTCGATTAATTATGAATGCAGACAATAGACGTTATTCGCTAACAAAATCTGGTAGACAGACTACCTTTCTGTAGAAGTATTATTGGTACTATAGCTTGGGGTAATGGCAAAACATTATCAATAAACATGACTTCTTGCAGCAAAACATACCTTGCATTACAATTGCTGTGTTTGTACCTGAGCTTGAGTGAGCCATTTACAAGATAAGGTGAACACTGGAGGAGATCGTGATGGGTAGCTCATAGGTAGTTCAAAGTGCAACATCACCGGAGGAAGGTTTTTCACTTTGCAAACAACCTCCTTGTGCTGTCCTTCCTCACTTCCTGGCAACAAACAAATTTTGGCTCAAGAGCTTCCACGAGCCAAAAACAAAAGCCACAATGTCGAACATTTGTTAACTATTCATTAATCCCACTGGAAAGGGTAGAAAATGGAAACACAAAACTGCCATTCATGAATGGGAGAGGAAAATGTTATCGAACCTCATTGCTTCGTATTATATTTTCATCAATAACTAAAATGCACTCAATGGAGGTGCTGACTCGTGCCGTTGTTTTATCTCCATGGAATACTGCCCTCGACGGTGCTGTCACGTGGCCATGGTGTGAGCAAATAGTCCTGTACTAAATGTTAGTTGACGTTTTTCCTTGCGAGCTGAAAGTTGAACTCTTCCGAGACATTTCACAACATTGAGCTCCGAGTCGAATTTCAGGATTCTCGCTGCCCTCAGTGTCGGGTTATTCCACTGACAAACAAAAGCACAGATAGGGATCATCGCAATACTCACACGGTTGACCAACAACCGCGGCACGAGTAATGATAGAACAAACAGTTTATGTAAGCAAAAGATTGGTGGTGGTTTTGATTCCCTAATGCATCCCACATTTCCTTACTTCTCCCTCTTCCCAATTTTGGATCCTCCCGTCCCCTTTTTTTCTTACAAGAGCAAGGTCAAATTGACAGTTGTGGCAAAAATTGGGCACAACTGGCAAGGGAATGAACGAACAAGAAAAGAAGACAGAGATCATCAAGTAAAAGAGTATGGTCAGGGAGGGTTAATGGGGGTAATAAAGATCATGGGTCAGGATGGGGATGACGTGAAGTAGTGGTGCACTGCCTGCTTGAAGTCCTGGAGGGAAGAGCGAGACAGAGCAGCTTCTGAAAGGTGGTTTGATAGACGGGAGAAGTGAGGAATAAAATTATTGATGTGTGCAGTGAGCCTGGATTTTGGAAGATTAACCAGGACGGGGTTAATGGGAGGACTTGACACAGCCTGGAATTGCTGGGGAAGGTCAGAGAACTGAGAGAGCAGAGGAAGCAAGATCAGAAAAGAGGTTAAAAACAAAAAAAAAAGAGAGAGAGACCACTGACCGAACTGGGATGGTAAAGCAACAGACATTGTGCTTTGACCCTTTTTCTTTTGAAGAAAAGGTAGAGTTTAAAAAAAAAAAAAAATTTAACTACTGAAATGAGGTTTGGAAGATTATGAGGTGTCACATTCACACCAGCAGTGACTTACAATATCCGGCAGAACATCCCTCCACTCCCCTTGCTCAAGCGATGAAGGACAGTTAAGAGGAAATTGTTTCACCATCTTAGAATGAGTGACTGTTATTGACAATACAAGGAAGCATTTTATGGATATTGGAGGTCAGTTCTGGCATCAATATTGTTGTGGTTTTGGAAGACCATGGGTAGACGCGCAAGGGTTCCCTCATGTAGTTATATCTGAAACAATTTTGTTTCGTTAAATTACCTCTCCTCTCGCATCAGTGGACAGGGGAATGTGTTGCGTTTGTGCAGCAGATTCGAACTCCCTTTGTATTTCTTCTCTTTTGGAATCTCTTCGTCCGCACCTCTTTGCAGCACATCCATTTCACCTCACAAACGCCACATTTCAACTCACTAAAGATCAAAGCCAGTGCATCACAAAGCGCATCATGAACGGCGGATCGGGAGTGCGAACCTCGTCAACAAGCAAACCACAGATGAGCGTGCTTGAGCGCGAGTTTCATTGCCGAACCATGGGCTCGGCCAACGAGTCCAACATGACAGCAGGAGTGCACCAAAGGAGAGACGGCATTGCCAAAGCTTAAGAGCGGGCTCCAGCAACACAATACCCTGTGGAGCTTTACAAGCAAGACAATTTCGGGATTCGGCAGCTGGTATGTGTCCTTGGAAAGTCAAGGAGCCAAGGTGGAGCCTCTGCGAGAAGGAATGGGCCGGTGTCACAGTGCAGAGTTGAGGAGCCCCGCCCAGAGCTCCCCTGTACATGCCGGACAACATACTGGCCCACTCTGTCTCTCTTTCTATCCCTGCCTCAATTTCGTTCACTTGGAATGCACAGAGTATTCAACAATTAGACCCTCGTTCAGCGCTGGGTTACTGACTCAATTTGCTGTCGTACCATGAGCATTCACCCACACCAATCTCCCCAACCCCCTCCATGCTTGACATTTGGACCAATGTAAACCAATAGACTTAAGTTAGGTGAGTGAGGGGTCACCAACAAGCCCTGGCTTCTCCCTCTGTTTATTACCCTTCTCATTTTGTTTCTGGAGAGGATGAGGCACCTATGTGTGCAGCAACACACATAGGAGCGTTTCAACATTTCATATACTGTGGATAGCATAGGAGTTTCCTGTCACAGTTAATGTCTGGCCCTCTTCCTGCCCGGGCTGGAGTTCCTCAAGGTAGCATTCTGGGCCCTGTTCTTTTTCTAGTTTTCATCAATGATCACTCCGACTCTCTGGAAAATCCTCTATATCTCTTTGCTGACGACTCCACCCTCTGCCGTACCATCGGTCATCCCTCAGACCGGCAAGCAGCAGCTGCTTCGCCAACTGCAGGTCTGGGTAAAATCACAAACTGATCCAACACATGGAACATGTCTTTCAATCTGGACAAATCTCACACTCTCACTATGTCTCTCCGAAAGGACCGTTTAGAACCCTCCCCCCCCCCATCCACTTTCTCAACATTTCTCTTTTTTTCCCCCACCTTTGGAATAAACTCCCTTACTCTATTCAATCCCATTCTTCCCTCCAGGCCTTCAAAACATCCGTTCACCACCACCTATCATCCCCCATCCAAATCCTTGATCTTTTCTACCCACGATAATCCACCCAAGCCCACCTCCTTCAAATTCCCTGCTTTCCTTCCTGAAAGTCCCTGTAAGTCCATCTTGTATTCCCCATGTTTCCCACCCCATCCCTCTCCCTTCCACAGATCGCCTAATGTCTCTGTTCCCCACTGTTTTGTCCTTTCCACTCCCACCCCCCTTATCTCATCCCCCCCCCCTTGCTGTGCGTTGTGTTAGCTCTCACACGAGCCTCGACAAGGTATACAAAAAAAAAAAAAAACGTGACAATATTACCGACTAAGTGGGCTGATGTGCTTAAAGGATAAGGTCTTTCTCTTGTGAACTGTTTTGCCTGTAAATAGGTGTCCAATTGGTCTTTAAAAACATTTCAAACTGCCCGATCGTCTTTTCTCCATTGGTTAGACGAGTGTGTTCTGGAGATGGCGTTCTGCCCCGCCGTTCTGTTACTGATTGTGATTAGCCAATGTCCCACTTACGGTGTCGCTCGGCCGTTCCCGAGTGACAGCAGTGTGGCGTTCAGTGCACGGTTCCCCATCTGGGGTGATTAATTTGCCGGAAAGGTAAAGCGGAGTTAGACGCTGGACCCTGCCTAATTTAAGCATCTCAGACAGCATCCATGTTTGCCGAGCAACCGGTCGTGCCACAGAATCTGCAGCTCGTCGGCTTCAGGGTCACCAGCTGGTAAGCGGGTATGAGAAGACCCCTCGCAACCCTCGAACCTGAAACAACACATAACATGTACAAACAATGCTCATTGCTTAACAGAAATGACGTGTTAACTTCAGTATGTAGTCGACACTTAAAGAAATGGGTTGTGTTAAACAAGTCAAATATAATCCTTGATGATATAATTTCAGTCACGTTAGTGAAAACTAAAGTGTGTTAATAACGCCTTTCGAGATGTTTAAGTGACCAAATCTAGGCGAGCAGACTTGTGAACATCACAGCAATATAGGAATTGCTGTGCGTCGTCACTATGGTCACACTGCATGTTACTGCACAAACAATGGAAAATCCAAGAGGACGGGGAGGGGGTGGGGTGGGAAAATAAGAAAGAAATTGTAAACGTCTATTGAACGATCATTTCACAAAATAACGCACGTGCGCACCTTTGAGACATACCTGGAATGAAAATGGAGAAGTCATCAGGCAGCTCAAGGCAGATGAAGAACTCACCACCACACCTCGTTTCAGAACGATGAAAAGTGTCCTCTTCATAGATACCGCTTAGAGCCAGAAGCTCGTTCTCTTGTGCCTCTTGGTCTTCAGACATTGGGTTTCTCCCTCTTCTGTTACAAACGGATGCAAGGTCCAACATGTTCAGCTCTCACAGCCATTGTGTGCGCCCACTCGATAGCCGTTACCGTACAACTCACAACAGATCCAATTTCGTGGCTCATATTTACAAAGATATCGGTCATACAAATCACCTTCGGTAGTGCAATGAGGAACAATCGTTTTGAGGTAGTAGGTGGCAGGCAGCAACCGCCCAGGGTGGTACAACCATCCTGACTTGAAGGGGTTAAAAGCGGTGCTCGGAACCATCTTACACTCTCAGTGCCAGGATCACTGGTCTGACTTCGTCACGCACAAACTAAGCTACTCGGCTTTTGGTCACTGGTTTGATTCACCGAAAATCAGAAAGATCGATTCAGCCTTTTTGGCTCGGCAATTGTTTCCAGGACAACAATTTCACCACATTAGAATCAAAAGGGCCTTTTGTGATTTTATTATAACCAAAACATCAAATTGGAACTTACATTATTTTTTATGTGTGGTGTGGTGTGGTATCCATCCATCCATCGGGACCATACTCTGTACAGGGCGTCGGTGCCGCCGAAGCAGGCTCCTGGGTTATTGGGCACAATCGTGGACGGGTCGCCACTCCGACGCGGGACACTCGGATGGCTCGATCATCCCAGCAAGATGGTACTCATTTTATCGACCTCGGAAGGATGACGGGCAGAGTCAAACCCACCTGGTATGAATTCACCTGACAAGTGGGATTTGAACTCAGGACCCTGGAATCCCAATCCCACCACGAGGCATACGTGTGGAAAGTGTGAATCTGGTCAAGGTCAAGGTCAAGGTCAAGGTCATGCAAGGACTGTGCCGTGCACCACATCTTTGTTTATTATTTAAAATTTTTTTTATTCCTTTGCAGTCTGTGGCTGCTTGGCTGTCACATCATTTTCTGGGGGAGTGTCCGTGCCGCTGATGCAGTGCCCCCGTTACCATCACGCTGGTGCTCATTTTGCCGAGCTCAGGACGACAGAACGAGTCAACCAGCCTGGTGTTAATTCAACGATCGCAATTGGACGTGCAGGTGACGCATGACGTCATCGCCGGGCACCGAACGGAGCGAACTCAAGTTTTTCAATTTTCTTTCTTTTCTTGTTTTGTCCGTGGATTTGTTATTTAGCGGCAGAGTACCCGCCCGACGGGCGATCGTGTTCTTCTGACGCATACCTTTATTTGGGCGATGTATAGGTAAGTGACGGCTCTCTGTTTCAGAAAAAAAAAAAATAATAATAACCCGGGTAATACGTGCATGAAGCAAAAGCATGTCTACTGCTTATAATTAAAAAATACCTTCAGTGTCTTGAAAAACTTTCATCGAAAATAACCAAAGTCCGTCCGCGGCTCACGTGATGATCGGACATGGTGGAGCGAGAGGGACGAGGATCGCAGACTCACCAGGGTTTGAGAGAGCAGCAGTCGAACCTCGGGACACCAAGGGGGGGGGGTGTTTTGTGTTCGTGTTGGACCCCCTTTTAAAGGGTCTCCTCGCGAACGCCGCTCCGATCAATGCGCCATCGACAGCTCGTGGCTCCCACTCCCTCTCGCGGTCGGCGGTCATGACATGACATGACGTCCACCGGATGCGAATCCTTAAATATCCGGGATTCCGTCAATTCCACGTCGACCGCTTCGGATTCAACGCATTGCGCTGGACTCGGGGGGGACTCGAGAATCGGACTCGGGACACAAAAGGAATCCCGACCGAGAACTTGCTCCATTTGGGATCCCCGAAGGTTGTTGTTGTTGTTGTTTCCATTTGGGATCCCCGAAGGTTGTTGTTGTTTCCATTTGGGATCCCCGAAGGTTGTTGTTGTTTCCATTTGGGATCCCCGAAGGTTGTTGTTTTTGTTTCCATTTGGGATCCCCGAAGGTTGTTGTTGTTGTTGTTGTTGTTTTTGTTTCCATTTGGGATCACCGAAGGTTGTTGTTTTTTTGTTTCCATTTGGGATCCCCGACGGTTGTTGTTGTTGTTTCCATTTGGGATCCCCGAAGGTTGTTGTTGTTGTTTTTGTTTCCATTTGGGATCCCCGAAGGTTGTTGTTGTTTTTGTTTCCATTTGGGATCCCCGACGGTTGTTGTTGTTGTTGTTTCCATTTGGGATCCCCGACGGTTGTTGTTTTTGTCGTCGTTGTTGTTGTTGTTGTTGTTGTTTTTTTAGGGTCCCCCAAAAACTGAACTTTATAAATACATTTATCATATAAATCAAAGGGGATCGTTTCATCATTTGTGGTTCCAAATATATAAACAACCAAAGTTGTCCGCTGCTTCTTGGAACACCCGGGACAATCACCGATGCATCCTCAGCTACAGCACCTACCATTCCTGCCACAATCTGTGTACTCCTTCCGTCGTCATCGTCATCATCATCGTCATCATCATCATCATCGTCATCGTCATCGTCATCGTCATCATCATCATCATCATCATCATCATCATCTCCCCGATTCCATGCTTGCATGTGTAGGCCGTGGTTCACCCTAATGGCTGATTTCCAGGCTACACGACCCCTTGCCAGCCCTCTTGTTAGGCCTTTCACTCTCAGCAACACAACCAGCCTGGTGTTGGCTCAGTGGTTCGGGTGGCGGCTTGGGATCCGAGGGTCCTGAGTGGGTCCTGTGTTCAAGCCCCGTCGGCCGCCGAATTAATACACCAGGGGGGTTGATCCGCCTGTCATCCTTCCGAGGTCAGCGAAATGAGTACCAATTCCAGTGTGTCCTGGTAGAGGGGCACTGCATCAGCGACACAGTCGCGCTTCAATAAACGATAGCTACCCCGGCAGCTAAGCTGCCATACGACCACCACCACCAGCAACACATGCCACGTTTTCCTCGGACGGCCTCTTGCTCTCCTTCCATTCACGTTCATATTTATACACCTCCTCACACAACTACCCACCCACAATCCTTTCCACATGTCCGAACCATCTCAACCTGCCTCCTACGAACCACCTCACGAATGCTTTCTCTACCTAACTTCCCAACCGATCTCTTAATCCCACATTTGATTTCCTATATCCTTCGGTGTCACATCACACCGTTCTCATTTCATTTCGTTCACACCTCGGTTCATCCTCCCTTTTGATCACCCATGTTTCACTGCCTTACAACATCATGCTTCCAACGCAAGCGGCATAAAGTTTTCTCTTTAACCGTAATAAGGTTTTCCTTTTAATAATAAATATAACAAGCTCAAATGAGCTAAGATCCTCATCCTCTTAATGATGACGTCATAAAAACGAATATGACGTCATTGTGATGTATCAGGTTTGTGATAAATTATCTGTGTTAATGCCCGGCTTGATTCGCGCAAACAAAATTGAAACAACTTGCCGAGTTTTGGAGATAATGTTATAGGCGATTTCCATTAGCGGCGATATTATGACGTCAACTTGTTTTCTTGGAAGAATTTCCAAAATCGGAGATGGTTACTGCCTGCGCGTGGGCTTTCTGCATATACGTGGCAAGTTTCACGAAGATCCGATGGAAACTCTGGGTTGTGAAACAAAAAATGTCAAAAAATGGGAATGACGTCATAAAAATTGATATGACGTCATAATGATGTATCATATGTGCGGTAATTAATCTGTGCTAATGCCCTGTTCGATTCCTGCAAACAGAATTCAAAAAGCTTGCCTCGTTTAGGAGATAATTTTTTAGGCGATTTCCATTAGCGGAGATATTTTGACGTCATAACTTTTTTTTCTAGGAGCAATTTTCAAAATTGGAGATGATTCGTGTCTGCACAGGGAATTTTTACATATACATTCCAAGTTTCAGGAAGTTTCGATGAAAACTGTAGGCTGTGAAACAAAAAAGTTCACAAGAAGAATATGAAGAACAACAACGTAAGACAGAGATCCTCCACGAGGATCTAACAACAATAATCGATATGATAAAAGGAGCAAGCGGTGGGTCTGAAATTCTAGAAATAACAATAATAATCATGAGTTCCCTTTCAAGGAACGTCAACACAGGAAACAATTAAGCCCATCAAGCCAAAACATTTCCTGTGCTCTATCCTCTAAATGCTGAGTCTCAAGGAAGGAAGCAACATTCCTTTGTTTCCGGGTTGCTGGCCGTCTGTGCGGATTTTCGTTTACGCGATAACTCAAGAAGCAAATTGTAGAATTTCATCAAACTTGGTAAAAAGGTAAAGTAAGACAGGGCAATTAAGTGATTAGATTTTGGGCCAGATGTGATAAAGGTCAAGGTCAAACTGAAATTTTACTGTTTACACCCTAACTCAAGAAATATTGGACAGAATTTCATCAAACTTGGTACAAAGATAAAGTTAGACGGGGCAATTAACTGATTAGATTTTGGGCCAGATATGATAAAGGTCAAGGGTCAAATATGTCAATACTCAAGTGTTTGTGCGGGAGAGCGGAGGCATACCCATCGACTGTGGCAGTCGAATTACTCTACTTAAAATTTATTTGGTACAAATTGGTCGGGGTTCAAACTGCTGACCTCCCTGAGTCACAGGAGAGGCTCGAACCATAACACGATCAAGTCTGGCAACTGCTTTATCCGAAAGGAGATTCTTCACTTGGTATGCATGACGTTGTGGCAGGTAGCATCATTTCTGGTGAGAACTACTTTGCCGCTGATGTACGTAAGGCAGGTCGAGTTTTCGAAATTCAGCCACAGACCCCCACAGCGCTTGTGATAACCCCCCTACTCCTCGTCAAAACACATCCCCACTGGTTCTTTCACATCCACGAACTAATGTTAGCAAATGGGTTCGCAACTCGACATTTGTCCAAAGGACGACATACTTTGTGATGCAACACCATCGCTGCAAAGCACCATCCCGACATTTTGCAGTCAGTCCAGGAATCTATAACCCAACTTCCACAGCTCAAAGGTAAGTGTGCTATCTCTGCACAATCCTGCAAGACAGAGGCAAGATTAAACATAAACACAACATCAAATCGATAACCGCCTGTCAATAGTGTGTCCAAAGAGAAAAGCCTCATCATTCCAGCAAGGCAAAAAGCCATAGAAAATCCAAGGTTTTTAAAGGGATAAAAAAGGGGCATGACTCCTTAATTAACGAACCTTTTTGAGAACAGAATGAAATATGTTGGATATTCTTTATTGTTGTCCACATAAAAACATAGAAATTTTCCTTCCACTGACCATTCAATGAAATTCAAATTTAAAAAACGGGGTGGGGTGGGGGCGCATCCCACCCTTTTCACACTCGCATGAAGCACGTGAATTTAATTTGGGACAAAAGATAGTCTAAAGCGACGCGAGGTAAGTGGGCCCAAAAGGTGAATACCAAAATGATTTAAACAAAAACAATAAGGGCACTCGGTAGAGCGCATACCTCGGCCACGCGATGCCTGATCCAGGAGAACATATCGGGCCCAATATATTTTTGAAATATCATGTTATGTATCATTTTTGGCCTAATCGTTCAATGGTGAAGAAACACTTTAAAAATTCTTGCATCCGGATTCGGATTCGGATCTTCACCAAAAATCGAATCAATTCGTCCTCGCTACACACCCAACCGGGCCAAAAAATTTCATCCAAATCCGTTCACAACATTGTGAGATATCCTGTTCTATATCGGTTTCGTCCGAACTCTCAATGGTGAAGAATCACTTTAAAATTCTCGTAGCCGGATCCGGATCCTGATCTTCACCAAAATCTGATCATATGGTCCTTCTCACACACCCAACCTGTCCACAAAATTTCATCCAAATCCGTCAACAACTTTTTGAGATATCCTGCACACAGACAGACAGACAAGGAAACAAACAAACAAAGATGTTGTGCAGAGGCCAAACAAGAAGGCCTATGTTGACCTTTTGACCTCAAACTTCCTTTTGACAAACTTGATCATGTGGTGAAGTTTCATGGAGATCAGTTTAAAATTGTGACCTGAAGGCGATAAACAGACAAACAGACAGACTATCGACTTACGAATATACTTGAAAAAATTTTGATTTTGCAAGTAACAAGAAAAAGATGTCGTGCAGAGCACGATACTCGCAGAATCCACCCCATCTCCAAAGGTTGCCATGGATACATCAAATTGTCAATTCATTCAGATTAAAATTCACAATCATAAAAATCAAAGCTCAGGTCAATTGGTTGAAAATTGATTTTTTAGATTGAAATTGATGATTTTAGAAGTTAGACCTTAAGTTGGCCTTTGACCTTTTAACCTCAAAAATAGTCCCCCCCCACCCCCCGACCAATCCAGTGATCCAATTTGCAAATCTTGTTCAAGTTTCAAGTCAATCGAATGAAAAATGACGATTTTAGGAATTTGACCTCAAGATGACCTTTGACCTCAAAATCAATAGGCTTCATAGTTGAGACGACCTCCACAACTCAGTTAAGTTTCATGATGATCGGTTTGAAATTGTGACCTGTAGGCGACAAACAGACAGACAGAATAACAAAATCGATTGACCAATACACGAGTACTTGAAAAATCTTCGATTTTGCAAATAACAAAGACAGAAAGCAGTGAAAACATAACCTGCTTCACCTTCGGTGGCAGAGGTAACAATGGTGAAGTGGGTGTGATGGGTCTTGTATTATTTTGTGGACCATCAGCACAGCGCGCGACTCGTACAAGGTACAAATTGACGGAAGATCCGTTCCTATCACGCGCTGGTATTCTTCATGGGTCTTTCAGTTTCTTCACACTTTCTTTAGACGAATTACCAAATATGCACATTTTAAATTTAAAGAAAGAATACTTTGAACCAAAAACTAATTAAAAAAAAAAAAAGAATGAAAATGTGATGATCAACGTAAAACTCTTTTAGTTTCCCCCTTTGAACCCCGAGCCCCTTGGACTTTCGGCTCCCTGGAGAAAAATCTGCCCGCTCAGGTATGTGGAGGTTTCAATGGTGGCTGATAAACCGGCCGCTCGTGTCCATGGAGGTTTCAATGGTGGCTGGTAAACCGGCCGCTCGTGTACATGGAGGTTTGAATAGTGGCTCGCTAAACCGGCCGCTCGTGTACATGGAGGTTTGAATAGTGGCTCGCTAAACCGGCCGCTCGTGTACATGGAGGTTTCAATGGTGGCTGGTAAACCGGCCACTCGGGTATATGGAGGTTTCAATGGTGGCTGGTAAACCGGCCGTTCGTGTCCATGGAGGTTTCAATGGTGGCTGGTAAACCGGCCGCTCGTGTACATGGAGGTTTCAATGGTGGCTGGTAAACCGACCGTTCGTGTACATGGAGGTTTCAATGGTGGCTGGTAAACCGGCCACTCGGGTATATGGAGGTTTCAATGGTGGCTGGTAAACCGGCCGCTCGGGTACATGGAGGTTTCAATGGTGGCTGGTAAACCGGCCACTCGTGTCCATGGAGGTTTCAATGGTAGCTGGTAAACCGGCCGTTCGTGTCCATGGAGGTTTCAATGGTAGCTGGTAAACCGACCGTTCGTGTACATGGAGGTTTCAATGGTGGCTGGTAAACCGGCCACTCGGGTATATGGAGGTTTCAATGGTGGCTGGTAAACCGGCCGCTCGGGTACATGGAGGTTTCAATGGTGGCTGGTAAACCGGCCACTTGTGTCCATGGAGGTTTCAATGGTAGCTGGTAAACCGGCCGTTCGTGTCCATGGAGGTTTCAATGGTGGCTGGTAAACCGGCCGCTCGTGTACATGGAGGTTTCAATGGTGGCTGGTAAACCGACCGCTCGTGTACATGGAGGTTTCAATGGTGGCTGGTAAACCGGCCACTCGGGTATATGGAGGTTTCAATGGTGGCTGGTAAACCGGCCGCTCGGGTACATGGAGGTTTCAATGGTGGCTGGTAAACCGGCCACTCGTGTCCATGGAGGTTTCAATGGTGGCTGGTAAACCGGCCACTCGTGTACATGGAGGTTTCAATGGTGGCTGGTAAACCGGCCACTCGGGTATATGGAGGTTTCAATGGTGGCTGGTAAACCGGCCGCTCGGGTACATGGAAGTTTCAATGGTGGCTGGTAAACCGGCCGCTCGGGTACATGGAGGTTTCAATGGTGGCTGGTAAATCGGCCACTCGTGTACATGGAGGTTTCAATGGTGGCTGGTAAATCGGCCACTCGTGTACATGGAGGTTTCAATGGTGGCTGGCAAAATAGCCACTCAGGCAAATGGAGGTTTGAATAGTTGCTGGTAAAATGGCAGCAAGGGTTAAAAGGGTTAAAAAGTCCAATCTTTGGTGTGCCTTACCGGCCAACACCTGGGAGGTCTTGGTCCATTTCAATTTGTAATCAATCATTGGACCCAAATATTTGTTAAGGAACTTTTTCGACATGATGGCCATGAATGATGAAAGGTTCATGGTGACTTGGTAAGCATCTAAAATAAAATAAAAACATACCACCCCCCCCCACCCACCGTGGGGTCAGAGGTCAGGTCAGCTATGGGAGCATGCACTGGAGCAGCGTGTCGATGTGTCCACTTACTCCAGGGGCCTCCGTCTAGCCATCCCCCAGGCGCCTGGCATATCCCCATCTCCCTGAGATGCTGATCAAACTGCTGCAACCACAAAGCACGTGGTCAGCCCATTGGCCTCTTCCACTGACAAGGCTTCCTCGCAGAGAATCTGCTACCGTCAGGAAAACGAGCCACATGTCCATACAATCGCAGCTGACGCTCACAGACTATGCAGGCAACAAATCTCATTTGAGTCTCAGCAACCGCTTGTTGGACACAAAGTCCGACCAGCGAGAGCCAAGGATTCTCGCAAGAGACCTGGTACCAAAGAATTATGCCTCCGTCTCAGATCCCTGGTCAGAGTCCAAGTCTCACATCCATAGAGCAAAACTGGAAGCACTAAGGACCTGAAGACTCAGACTATCGTCCTCCCGCACAGGTACTGACAGCACCACACCCCACGATCCATTGGATCTATGACTCCCCAGGCCCAACCCAGATGTCGATTGACCTCTGGCTTACAGCCAGGAGAGATGTGAATATCACTGTTCAGGTGAGTGAATATCTCTGTGACCTCAACATCCTCACCACAAACATGTACAGGCAGGATAGCAGCATCCAAGATGTCATTGAAAGCCTGGATCTTAGTTTTGACCCAGGAAACCTGTAATCCCAGCGGCTCCAACTCCTCATTCAGCACCTCGAGGGCTCCCAAAAGGATATCTAGAATCTCCGCAAGGAAGACTGCATCATCTGCGAAATCAAGGTCAGATCTTGACATTCCAAACGATGCACCACAGCTTGATCTCTCCCACATCCTCCCCAGAATCCAGTGCATACAAGTGCTGAAAAGTGTGGGGGCCAGGACACACCCATGTTGAACTCCAACAACTGGAAATAACTCAGAGATGGCATCACCAAATCTCACAGCACTCTCAGCACGAAAGTGTAGTTCAGACATCAGATGGATCAGTTTTGGTGGCACCCCACAAAGACCAGGAATCCTCCAGAGGGCATGCCGATTCACTGAATCAAACACTTTGCAGAGAGTAACATCGGTTGCAAGCAGCCCCTGCCGAAACTCCCGTCTGCATTCGATGAGGACCCGAAAAGCAATGATACGGTCAATCGTTGACCTCTTTGGTGTAAAGCCTGACTGCTCTGGATGCTGGTGCTCAAGCAGATGGTGGCGAACCCTATCAATACTTATTCGAGCAAAGACCTTGCCCGGCACTGAGAGCGGCAACATCCCTCAGCAGTTGTTGCAGTCATGGCAATCACCCTTCCCTTTCCAGAGAGGACAACAAGGCCCCTTTTCCAGTCAGTTGGGATGATGCCTGTGTTCCAGGCAAAGCACAGAACTGCATGTCGCGACACGAGTGCAGCATTTCCACCAGCCTTGAGAAATTCAGCGTGGATGCCACAGATCCCAGGAGCTTTACCCCATTTCAACCGATTCACCACAGCCTGTGTTTCCACAAACAAAGGTGTATCACAGTTCATTGGAGGGTCAGCAATTGGGATAGTAACACCTGTGAAATCCAAATCAATAGCTGGTGGGTCAGACTAGTACAGCCGTTCAAAGTAACCGGCCCAGTGGGCCTTCCCTTCGCACTCCTCTGTCAAGAGCCCACCACCCTCCGCTCTAACTGCAGTACACCGAGGGACGGGCTTGGACGAACGCAATGCGTGAATTCCCCTGTAAGCGGGAGGAGGATCACCTGTCCACAGGTGATGCTCTTCCCCCTCACAGATTCCTCACACATAGGCCTCCTTGTCCACCCTCAGTGCACGTACAGTTTTACGCCTCAGCTCCCTGAACAGCTCAGCTCTGCCAATCAGCCTGACCCTGCGACTCTGGTCAATGGTATCCAGTGTGCCTTGAGAGACAAAAGTTTTCTTCACCTTCCGGTGAGTTCCAAGACATCTCCCGGAAACATCAAGGACGGTGGTCTTGAAGGCACTCCGCAACTCTTCAGGATCCCCCAAAGCACTCAGACCCCCCATATCACCACTCAGCCTGTTCGCAAACTCCTCAGATACCCTCTCATCCTTGAGCTTGCCATCATCCAGCCAAGGCTGGGATGGTACCATTCTCCTGGATTTAAGCTGAAACTTCAGAGTTGCCACAACAAACTGGTGGTCGGTATTGAGGAACGGCACTCCGGTAGACCCTGCAGTTCTGGATCATCCTCCAACAACCATCAACGAGGACATGGTCAATCTCTTTTGCCACACCGCCAGTGTTGGAATACCAAGTCCAGCGATGAGCTTGTGGGCACTGAAACCATGAACTCGCCACCCTAAATCCATGACTTCTTGCAAAGTTAAGGAACTTGGTGCGATTCTGGTTCACAGTTCCAAACCCATGGGGACCAACACACATCTCATAACCATCCCTCTCAGTTGCAGTTGATGCATTGAAATCCCCCAAGACTAGAAGAGTATCTCGTCTTGGGCACTGATCAACCACAGACTCGAGCATGGCATCGAATGCATCCTTCACGGTGAGGTCACTCGCCTCAGTCGGAGTATAGACAGAGACCAGGGAAACGACACACAAGGAGTGACGAATCCTTAGTCTCATAATACGCTCGTTGACCGGTGTTACCTCAATCATTGGAGTCAGCAAAGTGGACACAGCTACAGCAACTCCTTGGGCATGGTCGCCATCAGAGCGACCAGACCAATAGTAAATAGTAAATGGGCAGACACAAAAAAATCATGGGAGTCAGCCGACTGGACACAGTAACAGCAACTCCTTGGATACAGACGCCATCAGAGTTACCAGGCAGTTAGTTGGTGTTGCCACCCACCATGATCTCACCACTATATGGTCTCTGAATCTCAGAGTCCTGCAATACCGAGGTCCAAGTGCTGGATCTCAGATGAAAGCAGACAGGTGATCATCCTGTCTTAGGGAAAGGCCATTCCAGGCACCCACTCAAAGGGACCGCCTCAAATTATCCCCAGGAGACCATGATCTGCTGGACGACACCTCAGCAGCACCACGCCTCACACCACTGCTATCTGACCCAGGAAGGTGAACCTGTGCTTTTCTTCCTGTCATCAAAGAATGGAGGTCCCGAAGGCTTTGCCCCAATCCTGTCATCTGGTGAGTTGCCCTGTGAAGGAACTTGTTCAGGAAGTGCAAAGTCCTTCCTCGGCCCTCTTGAGCTCCTGACCACTTACAAAGCTTTTGTCCGTAGCCTGATGGAGTACTGCTCTCCCCTCTGGGCTGGTGCTCCTGCCTCCCACCTTTCTCGACTTCACGCTGTCGAAACCAGGGCTTTTAAGATCATTGGCATCTCCCGCAATGAAGCTGAGTCTTTGGGCCTCTCACTCAATCACCGCAGGTTGGTCGGTGGTCTTTCTGTCTTCTACCGACTCCTCTCCAGCCTTGCCCCCCCTGCTCTCTCTGCGATTTGTCCCAACCACATTTCCACAGGGCGCTCAAGGTCCGCCAACAACCCCCTTCTGGTAAAACTACCAAAATCACGAATCACTGCTCATCTTCACTCTTTCATTCCTCTTTTTACCCGCCTTTGGAATAAACTTCCTCACTCTATTCTTTCCCATTCTTCCCTCCAAGCTTTCAAAACAGCTGTTCACCACCACCTCTTATCTTCCCCCATCCAAATCCTCGATCTTTTCTACCCCCGATAATCCACCCAAGCCCACTTCCTTCAATTCTCCTGCTTTCCTTCCTGAAAGTCCCTGTAATGTCCATCTTCTCCTCGCCATGTTCCCCGTCCCATCCCCATCCCTCTCCCTTCCACAGTTCACCTGTGTCTGTTCCCCAATGTTTTGTCCCTTCCACTCCCGCCTCTCTTGTCTCCTGCCCCCTTGCTGTGAGTTGTGTGTTTGCTCTCATACGAGCCTCGACCAAGGTATACAAAAAAAAAGAAAAAAAAAGTGGTTTTTGTGGGTTTTGGAATCCCGTGGCAAAGGAACTCCAATGGAGTGGGTTTTCAGTTTTCTTTGCGTTTTTCATGTGCTTTGCGGAGTGAAGTGTTTTTACAGTGGCCGGAGTGCAAATCCTGCCACCAACCTCCCAGAAAAAGGTAATCTAACTGCAGGATGATGTACGCAACCACAAATTGGCACCAGAAAAAGATGGCCGTTGGCTCACAAGGAGCTCCTCCACCCTTTGACAAGTTTTGTTTTCAATCCTGCTGGGTGTCCATATCCATACACCCTCCTCACCAGGAAACCTGGTGTGGGAGACAGTTTAGTCACCAACAACCTGACCATGAAACAGGTTCATACAGGTTTACATGATACCTGAAGTAAGTCACATATCTGATCTGGACTGACCTGACAATTGCAGGACAACCCATCTCGGATTTGTTCATGGGCGGTGCCCTTGTGAGCACCAAGGGCCCCATTGTGGCGGTCAGGGTAATTCAGCTTCCTACAGAACCACGTACTGTAAGACGTGGCACAAAGGTTGTACCACTGTTGTAAACATTGCGCAGGTGAGACACGAAAACATCCGGCTGGAACAACCTCGGACGGCATCGCCAGAGACTAGTCGGAATTGGCATAATCCCATTTGTGAGATGGTGAATCACAGTTGCGCAGACTTGGAGGTCCAACGGAAGGCCTGACACAAATTAATTAACCGTCATTTAGACATCTTCGCTTTGTCTGCCGAGGACATTAGACGCACAGGCCTGGTGCAACATCAGATCCACACCGGTGAGGCTCGGTCTATTCGTCAGCTTGCCCGACAGGTCCTCTGGATCAAGAGGGAGGAAGCTGATGCGCAGGTGTAAAAGATGCTTGAAACAGGTGTCATCGAGTACTCGGGAATTCCTGGGATGTCACCGGTTGTGTTGGTTAAGAAGAAGGCTGGGACCATACGTTTCTGCGTGGACTATCGCCAGCTTAACAACATTAAGCACAAGGACTCCTCTCCCTTGCCAAGACTACATGATACCTTCCATGCTGTTGCAGGCTCAAATTGGTTGTCAAATTTGGATCTTAAGAGTGGAGATTGGCAGGTGTAGATGGATTTGGCAGGGAAGGAGAAAACCGCATTTTCCACAGGTAAGGGACTGTATCAGTTCACTGTGATGCTATTTTGTTTGTGTAATGCCCCGCCACCTTTAAGAGATTGATAGAATATGTACTCGTCGGCATGCCATGGTAGTCAGGCCTGGTGTACCTGGATGACGTCTTGACGAAAGGGGTGTTTGACATCCGCACCCATTTTAGCTTAGCCCACCAACGACGGGACCTTTGCCCTGGACACGGATGCAAGGCAGGAAGGATTTGTTGGAGTCTCGTCTCAGACACAAGGGGGCGTGGAAAGAGTGATTGCGTATTAGTCGGGACATGCGTAGGCCTGAGCAAAATGATTGCGTTACTCACAGAGTTATTGGCTATGCTGTCTGCTACGAGTCTTTTAGACCCATACTTGTACGGGCAGAAAAATTTGGTGAGAACAGACCATTCCTCGTTGCAATGGCTCCAATGGTTCAAGGGACCTGGGGGCCAGATTGCAATGTGCTTGGAGAAATTGCAGCCGTACAATTTTAATATGGCCCTTTGAGCAGGGAAGGCTCATGGGAATGCCAACGCACTCTCTTGATACCCTTGTCTGTGGGAAAACTGTAAATTGTGCGAGAGCCATGAGGAGAGGAACAAATTTGCAGACCGCACCCATATGATCCCAGTCCGTGCAGCCCGGGTGATTGGGCCAGTTTTGCCACAAATCACGGATGAGGAATTCGGATCTTTGGCGTGGAGCACGGCCCAGCAGGAATATCCCATGCTGGGACCGGTGTACGAGTGTGTCTGGGCAGGTAAAAGACCCAGTGGGGTGGAAGTCACTCCCTCATTGCGTGAATAAAGGTGTACTGAACTCAATGGAAAACTCTGGAATTGAAGGACAACATCTTGTTTCACAAGTGGGTGGAAATTCCCTCTGATAAAACTTCCTGGTATATAATAGTCCCAGACAAATTCAAAACCAAAATTTTACAACAGGTGCATGATACCCACCCTGGCAGACATTTGGGGAGGACAAAGACAACATCTTGGGTCCACTGGCGGTTCTATTAGGTTAATACAGGGCACGATATACAGGACTGGCATTCAGCATGTGATGCCTGTGCTGCTTAAAAGGGACGGGCATGGATGATGAGGGTCCTCCCTTGAGCAGGTGGCTATGGACATCCGAGGTCCACCACCCCGCACCCGCCAAGGTAACGATTACATGCTCGTGGTCATCGAGTCTTACACACTCCCAAACCAAGATGCCGGGTTGTGGCACGGACTTTCGTGGAAGGATTTCTATGCCAGCATTGGATTCCAGAAGAGCTGCACATAGACCAGGGACAAAATTTTGAAAGCCAATTGCTAAAAAAAGAAAGTGTGCAGTCTCTTGTCAATTTAGAACACCAGGACAACACCATTGAGGCCACAATCTGAAGAGACGGTGGAAAGTTTCAATGAGACCTTGATCCAAAAATTGGGCTTGTTTACCACTACCGGTCAGGATAACTGGGAAGACCATCTCCCATATTTTTTGATGGCACACCGGACCAGTCAGCACAGAGCCATCTCATGCAGCCCAGCGCTGCTCATGTACGGATGTGAGTTCCAGACGTCTGTCGATCTCCTTTGCGGTCTGATGCCAGATCACCCTGATAGACCGCCGAGGGAGGGTTATGCACATCACCTGGAAAAAGCCATGGAATGGGTCCATGCTTTTGTGCACCGCCAATTCCATCTAGCCAGTGTGAAGATTAAGCGCAGGTGCGACCACTCGAGCCGAGCGATTACCACTGGGGATGAGGATTCGGTTCTTCAATCCCCGGCGAAGGAAGGGCGAATAACCAAAACTCACCTTGCTTTGGCAGGGCTCGCGGGTCATCCTGGCGCAAATCTGTGACATTGTGATTAAGATCGAAATGTGGCCACGGTCCTTCCCCCAGATCGTTCACACTGACCGACTATGACCAGACAAGGGCGATGAGACGCCCTTATGGATCGCTCTGGCCTTTGAGGTGGAGGCAAGGCTGAGCACTTCTGCAGACGTGGGGTAGGGGGGAGATGGGGGCGGGGACAGGGGGGTTAACTCATAAGTGTAAAGTAGAGTACAGAGTTTTTGAACCCATGTGGGAGCACGTATGAAAGGCTGCACCACAAGGGGCCACAGGAACATTAATTCAGCATGCATGAGGTTAGAGGTAGAAAATGTTAGAATAGTTTTGCCTCAAGGGGGCGGAATAAATAGTTGTCTTCATGGGAGCACAGGAGCATTAGTCTTAGAAGGTGGTTGAGGTTAGCTTAATGTGTTATGGACAGAGGGTTAGAGACAATTGACATGTAGTGGGGACGTAGCTAGCGTAGTGACAAAGTGTTAAAAGGAGCATGCATAGTGTAAGGGATGACGAGATGAGCAGGAGAGAGTCAGAAGAAACTAGTTAGTTAGATGGTGCAAATGACTGAAAGGAAATGTGAACAAGCTTGAAAGGGGTGAATGTGGGACAGCAGCCAGGGAGTGAATATGGAAAGGAGTGAATGGTGTGGAAGAATGATTGGGAGGGAGTGAGCCCTACCTAAGGAAACCTGGGGCTAGTTTAGAGATTAGTTAGGGAAATTTAGTAAAATTAACAATGCAGCTCGTTCTGTGGTTTGTTCCATGTGTGTGAAAGAGTGTTTGTTTTGCAAGGTGTGCAACGAGTATTGATGGACTGGGAGTGTGGCTCATGAGAGGTGAGTATTGTTGAAGGCACCCCGGGCACTGCGGGGCATGTCAGCCAGGGTAGGCCGTGAGCCCATGGTGGGCCTGCCACAATTGTGCTTGGGTCTGGGTGGCCATGGAGAAGGGACCCGGAGCACCCATTGCGAGTGAAAACAATTGGTGTCAAGAGGAAGGTTTTACATTTAAGAAGCAGTGGGAATCATTTCAGAGACAAAGGGAGTGTTTCCAGAATGATGGCCGTGTGTTAAATAGAAAGGGGGCAACAAGGTTTGCAGTTGGAATTGAAGAAGGAATTCAGGCTTTTTTTGAGTTCAGTCGAGGGTGGGGAATCTATGAAGGAAAGAACGGATGAAGTAATTGGGATGAGTAAGGCCAGGCAGGAAAATAGAATTTCAGGAAGGGAAAAGTTAAACATATTCCATTCCAATGCCAGGAGTTTAAATAATAAGATGGAAGAGCTTGATGCGAAAGTGGATAGCGAGGAGTAAGATCTAGTTGCAGTAAGTGAGACATGGTTAAAGGAGGAGAGTACCTGGAGGACAGGATTAGAAGGCCACGAGGTGTGTCGGTGTGATAGGAAGGAGAGAATAGGAGGAGGAGTAGCAATCTGGGTAAAGGACAGCATTGCATTAAGAGAAAGGGGTGACATACATGAAGGAAGGAATAAATGTTGATGATTCTGAATGGGTAGAGATTAGAGATTGTAAAAAACAGTAAGATACTGATAGGATGCTTTTATGGAGCTCCGGGTGTGAAGGAAGAGGAAGAAGGAGGAGTACTAAATAATTAAAAAGGGCACGTGGTAAGGGAAGAGTATTGATTATGGGGGATTTTAACTTGTGAGGGATACATTGGGTGGAGGAACAGGGAAAGGGCAGAGCAGATGAGAATTTCCTCGTTTTATTCTAAGATTGCTTTTTAACCCAGTTTGTAGATAAGCCCACGAGGGGGAGTGCAGTCAGTGTTGGACCTCCTGTTAAGTTATGATCCCAATATGGTGGAGGAGGTGGACGTCGGCAAGCATTTCGGAGCAAGTGACCATAACATTGTATGTGCAAAGATTCTGTTAAGGGTTAAAGTTCAGGATAGAAGGGTAAGGCTATTGGATTTCAGGAAGGCAAACCTTGAGGGTATTGAGGAGAGAGTTGGGTGATGAAGATTGGGAGAAGCTAACAATCGGACAATCATCACCAGAGAAATGGGAAACCTTCAAGGAGCAAATATGTAGAGTGCAGAGCAAGTACATCCCAATGAGGTGGAAAACTAGAAACAGAAAGAGGTCAGGGAGTTTGAGTCGTGAGATAAGGAACACCATAAAGGAGAAGCAAAACATGTTTATTTGGTTTAAAATGACAGGACTGGAGTTAGATTTAAATCACTATCGGAGTAAACAGAGGGAAGTGAAGAAAAATAACTCGGAAAGCCAAAAGAGAGAATGAGAAGGACAAGGATAAGAATATTAAACATCATAACAAGGCATTATTTAATTATATCAGGGGAAAAGAACAGGTGAGGACCAGTGTGGGCTCATTGAGGAATAGCACCGGGAGAGTGGTTCGTGATGAAAGCGAGATGGCAGGCTTATTAAACAGGTATTTGTCTTCAACTTTTACGCAAGAACAGTCAGGAGAATTGCCAATAGCTGAGAGTATTTATAGAGGAGGTGCGGAAGGGATTTTACAGAAGATCCAATGTTGGAGTGGAGGAAGTAAAGGAACAGGAAGGAAATTAAAGAGTAGAAAGAGTTTTACCAAAGGTCCAGGTAATATGCACCTGAGAGTATTGAGGGAAGTGGCCGAGCAGGTAAGTGAGATGTTAACGGATATTTTCAATACCTCACTGGAGTCAGGACAGGTACCGGAGGATTGGAGGGTAACAAATGTAACACCATTATTTAATGAAGGATCCAGTGAAGAATTGGGAAATGAAAGACCTGTTAGTTTGACTTCAGTTGTGGGGAAGGTGTTGGAGACATTAATTAAGGACCAGGTGAGGAATCATTTAAATAAATACAAACTAATTAAAGGTAGTCAGCATGGGTTTACCCATGGGAAGCATGTGAAGCAGTGTCTGATTGGGAGGATGAGGGAATGGCAGTGGACATAGTATAACTAGACTTTCAGAAGACATTTGATAAGATAGCACATCAGAGGTTGTTAGCCAAAGTAAGGGCTTGTCAGGTCGATAATTAGATTGCAAACTGGATTCGTGATCGGAAGCAAAGAGTGGCTGTGAGTGGGAGGATGTCTTACTGGGAAGATGTAGGTAGTGGGGTACCTCAGGGATCAATACTCACAACTCAGACTATTACTATTCATCATTTACATCAACAATTTGTATCAAGGGGTGAGGAGTAAGCTTTCCAAATTTGCAGATGACAAAGCTTGGAGGTAAGGTGGACAGCAGAGAGGGTGTCGATCAGATTCAGGAAAGTAATGATACTTGCACGGATTGGGTAAAAGATTGGCAGATGGAATTTAACCTGAGCAAGTGTAAGGTGTTGGGGATGGGGAAGAAAAGTACTGCGAAACTACAGGTTCCTTCACCGATTCGTGTTCAAAAATATAGCAGTGAATTGAAATGAAGTTGTTCCTCGATCATAAACTGCCGTTTTTGTCAGAAGGTGTGAACATAATCATAAACCGACTGACCCTAACCCTCACTGACAATCATAAACTGACAGAAGGAGCTTTTTCCTAAAGTGTGCAAGGGAAAAACAGCAATGGTACAACCATACTCATACCTGTCATTCTCCGCCTAATTCAGTCACTCCAACCCCGACAGAGGGAGCAAAGCGACAGAGTTCAAGGGGTGATCCATCCCCTCAGGTGTTGTGGTCCACACAGTTCACTCAGCTCTTGTCTTGCTTTGCTCTCTGTGGAGAGTTCATCTTCACCTGGGACTTCTGCAAGTTCTCTGAAAGCGAGTGCTGAAGGGAACATTGAGATGGCACAAGATGGCACCTTGTGTCTGGGTTCATTGTAATCATAGAGTGTGATGATGCCATGGCCCCGTTAGCCGGCAGGTGATGAAACACCGCCGTTCACCTGGTTACCACGCTGAGGAGGGGTTGGACTTATAACCAGGACACACCACACCACACCACCCCAAACATGGACACACCACCACCACCACCATACACAGATATACCGGACACACCACACATACAAAACACACCACACCACACACAGATATACCGGACACACCACACCACACCACCACAAACATGGACACACCACCACCACCACCATACACAGATATACCGGACACACCACACATACCACATACACCACAACACACACAGATATACTGGACACACCACACCACAGCACCCCAAACATGGACACACCATCACCACCACCATACACACACATACCGGACACACCACACCCGGACACAACACACCACAGACACACCACACACGGACAAACCAGACACCATACCAAACATGGGCACACCACACCACACTCAGACACATACACACAACACATGGACACACCACACATACACAACACACCTTGAAAGAAAAACTTGGAGCCAAGGGACATGTACAGGACTTCCAAATGTACTTACCTGATAAAGGAAAACCATTCTTCTGTTCTGTTCCACATCAAGACTGTATTTCAAAAAGATCATTTAAACTCACCAAGTGATGGTTCTTCATTCTCACCTCGTTCCTGATAAATGACAGTTACAAGAACACAGGTAACCATCATGGTGATGTTCATGTGTAATAGTTACATGACCACATCTACCTGATGATCGACGCTTTCATTGGTGACAGGATGAAGGAAGGAAGGAAGGAAGGAAGGAATATCTCGCGAGGGTGGGCCGAGGAAGGAATAAATCATGCAGATTCGTTTTAGAAATCCCCCCCAACAGTCGCGCACCCCACAAGTACGAGACGTGCGTGCATGTCACTTTACCGTACCGGCAAGACGACTGAAGTAGATGGGGAACCGTGCCGGCGGTAGGTCAAAGGATGTTAATTGGCCGAGCAAACCATCGTTACGTGCTACACCCTATCATCTATCAAAGGCCAATCAACCGCTTGGGCTAACTAATTGGCCTGTAGCATTATAAGAAGTGATTATCCTTTGTTAGTGTATCTATTATTCTGTGCGACATAAGGAGAATGAGTTTCGCTTGACGTCTAGCCGTCCGAGCTTGCATTATGAAGAGCTATACCCTCAGGATGTTGCAATTTGCCTCCCATTGTTGCATGACAATTATAGTCAGGTTGTGGATTTTTTTTTTAATTAATCGTTTTGAAGCTGTGTTTTTTTACGAGCGTGTGAACCCACTCGTCGACAAGTTATGTCTGGTGCAAGTAGTCAGGATTCTTGGGTTTGTAAACGGATGTGGTGATGTATGATGTGGTGTGTCACCTTTAGGTGACAAATGGAAGTGAGGACTGCGATCGTGCCCCCTGTTGTAAATGTT
The DNA here is from genome assembly GCF_056783735.1 of Eptatretus burgeri. Lineage (NCBI taxonomy): Eukaryota > Metazoa > Chordata > Myxini > Myxiniformes > Myxinidae > Eptatretus > Eptatretus burgeri. Next base: position 42,754,472 of record NC_140978.1, on the reverse strand, counting down.
TTGTTTTGTTTTAGAGAATCTGCATTGACTCGTTGACTTTGAATGTTGTGCTGTGTGAATCCTTTTAAAATCATTCATAGAATGAATAAATAAATGATAATGATGAAGAGCATGAAAATTGATTTGACGAACGACATTAGATATTGAAATGAAGGCAATCATGGCTCGATTGAGTGTGAAGATGAGTGATAAATAAATAATCTCAGATCAAATAATTTCCCGCTATTTTGTTCAATACATCCATCACAGGAGAAAGGCTGCGGTGTAGAATTGTGGGGCACAGTTGAGAAACTCCCCTTACCTAACCAGTTAGTACAGAGATTCTTATTCTTCTTCTTTCAAATACAGCACAAGGCGACGGTCAGCAACATTGGCTCGGGGGTGGTTGTGCCGCTGATGCAATGCCCTCTTGTAGGACATGGCAGGAATTTGAAATTTGTTAATGGTGCTGGCGATAGTTCACCTTCTCTTTCTCGATGGACATCGTAGGATCTTTAACGTCCACCTCACCAGCTGATGCCAGCTGACGTGACGTCCGTTTCACGTCCATCTGAGGGCGGGAAAAAACAAATTAGATGAATCACCCTGGATGTGAAACACGAGGATGACAGTTTACAGCTGGGTTGGGATTCAAACCCAAGCTAGATAGCTGAGAGGTGAATATGTGTACCTCTACTCAGTACTGCACTGCAGTATTGACATTGCACAGGGTGGCCACAATGTCTTGTCACCCGTTGTAAAAATCGAGACATTGCCTCTGTGTGCACAATGGTGATGCGTTTCCTGTTCTTCAAATTGAGCGAACACCACTACTCTGATGACTTTAAACAAGCAGTGAGACTTGCTTTTCATCGTAACACCACACAAATGCTCCGGAAAATGTCCCACAGATCAAGGCACAAAATTATTCTCTGGAATGACAATCATGGAGCACAAACGGATCCACTGGAACACTTAAGGCTCGTGTCGCATGCTGTCCAATGTGTAATAAAGTGAACGAGGACTACAAATTAATATGATATGACTTGTACATCACTTCATTGTTGCCAGCTAATGTGATAAAAGGCAATGTCACAATTCTTACAAAGTGTGACAAGACAATGTGGTGACAGTAGAACAATATTATATATACAGGAGTATTATGCACATTATATTTGCTCAGTCAGTTAACTGAAGAAACGTATACACCTTTGTTTAAGGACAACGTCACCAAAAGTGGAATTTATTATTTATATCATTGCCAGGGTACCCATTATGGTGTCATCGCCATGCAAATGCACCCAGCAGATGGTTTACATCTTGTGGACAGAAGACTAAATCAGAACTTGGACAAAGAGTTTCAGTTGAATGGACTTTAAGATTACGTACGCATAATTCGGAGACAATCGTACATCTGCTTGCAGTTGTACAATTCTGAATGCACTTGTGTGACAATTTTGAATCGAAACAACAGGATCTGGATGTTGAATGGACAACCTGGTTTGGGATGGTTAATGGTTGTCCTGATAGTACTGTGCAGAGGTCGCACATTTACCATTTACCTTGAGGATTGGCAGGTAAGAGTCGGAATGAGGATTGGCAGGCTTAATGTCCACACCATACTCCCTACAATGTGATCATTGAGCTGGGTGTCCCACATACTCGTGCCAGCTGCTCGGTGGATCCCTCCGATCCCTTTGTGGCTGACAAACATTCGGTGAGTGATCATCGGCACCCTGAACTAATTACAAATTCCTGCCCAAACCACCTTCAGTGGAATCCAGGCCAAGCCAAGTGCTTCGTGAAAGACCTGGTATAAAAACATTCTCTGACTGATCCCACAAGAAGCTGGGAACATTTAGGGCTATGAGAAAGTTGAATTGATTGAAGGTGCAAAATTAACTTATAATTTCACAAATTACAAAGCAGTCTTCCGTTTGTCAATGTCTCATAAGCAGCAAAACCCCTGGAAGGTGTTACAATTCCTCAGAGCATGTGGAGGTGAACATGACATGTTTGAAAACCGTTCCTTACTTGTTGGCAGCTCTCAATGTCGTTTTGTAGTTCTTCCTTCACTCTCAACATTCTTCTGTAGGTCTTCCTCATGCTGTTGTTCCTCGAGCTGAAGTTCCACTTCTTATACGTTGGTCGTAATATTTTTTCAGATCTTCTGAAATTACCTGATTTTTCAATGTAATCACAACGAATTATTCGTTTTTTGCACTCAACCGTTGCATCACCATTTTTCTGCAGTTGTTGATGATGCAGCTCTTCCTCCATAAACAGCGAGTCGCTGTTCAGTGTTTAAATGTTGTCCGTGTGCACCTCGTTTTCAAGGCACACATCCTCGTCGTGACAGGCCTTCACTCGTATCTCCACAAAGAACGACTTAACCTGCAAATCAGGTCAATAAGCATGTCAGTCAGTACAGCATGTAGGAGTGAGGATAGCTGTATTGTGTGAGATGACTGACATTATCAATCAAAGGAAAGATTATACTGCATTGTGGGTAAATCCCAGAAGGGACACCAACTGCTCATGATACTTGTCATCATTCTCTTGCAGCAGCTGTTTTACTTGATAATGATGATATTATTCACAAATTTGTAATTTCCATGATATGACAATTGTTTGTTGGTCCAAACACATCGTTTTGCAAATGGATACATTTTGGAGAATAGAATAATAATCTCCTGAGACTTCTTAAATAAAACAACAGTCGGTGGTAACTTAAGATCTTCTTCGTCTTTTTTCATGTGTCGTACCTTCAGATGCAGTGTTATCTTAATTGTTGCTGTTGTTCAGCTTGCTCACGAACATCCTGAAGGCACATTGGTTGCTCAACCTGCAGACGTGGAGTCCATGTCCGCTGAGGAAGGGAAGAGGGCACATGCACTTAGAGATGCAGGGGCTTTGAGGCAGGTATCAATTGTGAATTGGCACACCAGAGGTAGACAGGAATGACTTACCTTGCGAAGATCTATCAGATCCTGGAGCATGAAGCGGATGCGTGACGACATTTTTTTCTCCTTCAAGAGTTCAACCAAAGAGGTGAAATGCTCATTCATCTGTCGAGACGCATACATAGAGGCGCGAAGTCAGTAAAATGAAGATGTGCAAGAAAGATGATGAAAATCAGCAGCGTAAGAGTAAACGTGTTTATGAAAATTCAAAAGTGAAGTTTCATTACCATTGCGGGGTGTGTGGAGTCCAGGTTCTCTCCAACAACACCAAGAAGACGACAGAAGCACTCGATGGAGTGCTCCTTACCATCTTTGAGCAACCACCTCACTGTATCGGAGATAACAGATTCATGCAAAACTTGTGCATTGAAAAGTTCCCCGATGAAGATGACGTTCCCAATAGCACGGCGTCGGGCTTTCTCGGACGCTTCATCGTCCAAGCTGGAGCTTCCATCCATCTCCATCATTAACTCATTGTTGCAGCCTTGAATGAGGAGTGTGCGAAAGTCGAGGACGTTACCCGGCTTGCTTGTTTCATGTCCCTGAACCTGTAAAAAATAAAAGAATGGAAGATGGTATTAAAGAAAAGGGGCATCGATTTATTGAATACTTTTTAAACGGAAGGTGAGGGAGGCAAGATAAATTGAGAAAATAAAAAGGTGAAAAAAAAGAAGAGAGGAGCGTCGTGAGGCTGAGAAAGAAGTGGTGAGAGAGGGTAAACAAGTTTGGGGTGAAATGAGATTGCTGGGGCAGTGTGTATCAGTCTGTGAAAAAGGGAGGTGGGGATCACGGGAAGTGGGGAGGAGAGCAGATATTTTCAGGAGGTTCAGAGAAGGATGTCTGTTAGTCGTGTTCTTTCCCTGATGAGTTGCGGTCGTGAAAGACTTCTCTTACCTTTGAAAGGTGGTAGCACATGTTTGCATACACCTTCGAAAATTTGGATTCCAACATTGCCTTGTTCTGGATAAGCTGAACAATGTCCTTCAGATGACCTTCCTTGGTGATATTGATGCACTTCATCTGACTCACAATCCGGTCAAAATTTTCCGGTGTCAATTTATTGAGGAGAGATCGAAACTGCCGAATTACATCCTTGGGGAAGGAAATGGGAGTAAAACAAGGAAGGCATCATCCGTGAGGAGTCAAAACAATAAATGAGTTCAGAAAGAAAAGTATATTTTAACATTAAATCGACACGAATGACCACCCTTTCAAATAGAAAACCAAACTCACTTCATCACCCGTCATCCCTCTCTTCTTCGTGGGCCTCCAGGCATTACTGGAAGATTTGAGTTCCTCCCCACATTCAATCACGTGGTGAATAACACGAGGTTCCTGTTGAACATAATAAATAGTCTTTCAAATAAAACAGCAGTAGAGAAACATGAGATTGACAGTTACTGTGAAATAGGCAACGCACCAGTTCCAAAATTATAATAATCGGAATCGTACAACTTGTAATTTGAGAAGTGGATGTTCATGTGATTGTTGATTTATCTGTTTGATTTCTATGCACTCCTGAACCGCTGAACAGAGGAAGTTGAAAACTTTTGGTTGTACTTGGGGGGGGTTTAGGGTTCAGGGTGGGGGGTCGACACCAATTCCCTCGATGTAAATGTTTATGATATGTTGCTTCCTGATGTAAGTCAATGTTACAAGTTGTGCTAAAAGGTGCCATTTTTCCAGGGAATCACAAATTAATATTGTATTCTAAATTAAACCAGATTGGAAAATGATTCGAAGGTTCAATAATGTGAGTTGTTTTCAAGCTTTTGATGAATGACTGGGAACGGGAGTATTTCTGTTGGGTTCTTGAGATTGTGTTGCTGTACCTTGTTTTTCCAAGGTTGATGACGCTGCAGGTCATTTTGGTACGTCTGTTGTGCCTGAGGCTTCTCAAGCTTCTCTTGCTTGAAAGGAAGCTGCGAACATGGCTGCTGCTGGGGTTGCTGTTGTTGTTGTTGCTGTTGTTGTTGCTCCAAATTCTGAACTTTAACGCAGATGTGGTACATTGCCTCAATGATGGAATTATGTTTCAGCATCACTGCATTCAAGCATTCGTTTAGACTTTGGAAATCAGCCATCAGCAGTGCGACCTGTAAGTGATTAAAACACATCAGCACGCATCAAGGAAAACATTATCTTCAACTCTTTCGTTTCAGTTATTTTGTCTTCAAAGGTCAGACAATATCGAGCAAGTCCCGCATTGTGAGATCATGGTTACTTACTTGTTTGTGGGAATCAATGTTAATTTGCTCCTGCCTCTGCAGCTGCTGCTCCGATGCAGAAAACCCACGACTCAGGTTCGACAGATCCTGTGAAAGTTCTTTATTTTTCGAGGTAATCTGTTTGAATTCTTCATCCTTCGCAATTAAATATTGCGAAATCACCTCGATCTGTGGGGCAGTGTGAAAACTGATTGATTAAAATGCAATTTATAATAAGGTAAAAATGCAAAATTAACTTAGTTTAGTTTTTTTAAAGAAATAATTTAATAAATCAGAAAGAAAGAAAGAAAGAAAGAAAGAAAGAAAGAAAGAAAGAAAGCGACATGTGTGAAAGAAAATCCAACGCCACACAGCTCGTAATTGAGCACTCCTTGTAATCCTCAACCAATAAACATGAAGACTGTTTGGAGGAGTCCCTCTCAAGTCTAACCTGGGATTAATTCGGGTAAAAGGCACAAAAAGTTCACACGGAGTTTGACAAACTGCAATAAACAGTTTTCCATTTGTAAATATCTCATGAGCAGCACGACCCCTGCAAGGTGTTAAAACTCATCTGAGCTTGTGGAGGTGAACATGATGTTCACACCCTTGGCATCTGTAGTCTCACATGTTTGATAACGGTTCCTTACTTGTTGGCAGCTCTCAATGACCTTCTCTTGCTGTTGCTCATTGCGTTGTAGCTGCTCCTTTTGCTGACGTTCCACTTCTGACAACTTCTTTGTTGCCTTCATCAGATCATCTGACAGGACCTTATTTTTCGAGGTGATCTGTTTGAGTTCTTCATCCTTCACACTCAAACGTTGCGAAAACACCTCGATCTGTGGAGCAGAAGCATGACAGCGTCAGACAGCAAAGTTTGTTTTCTGTTCTACGTAACCAGAAAGAAAGAAAGAAAGAAAGAAAGCAGCAAGTTTGAAAGTAAATTCAACAGTGCACAGCTCGTAATTGAGCACTCCTTCTTGTCCTCAATCAATAAACATGAAGACTGTAGGTGTCCCTCTCAAGTCTAAACTGGGATTAACTCTGGTTAAAGGCACAAAGTTCACACAGAGCTTCACAAACTCCAAGAAACATTTTTCCATTTGTAAATGTCTCATCATCACGACCCCTGCAAGGTGTGAAAACTCATCAGAGCTTGTGGAGGTGAACATGATGTTCACACCCTTGGTATCTGCGGTCCCACATGTTTGATAACGGTTCCTTACTTGTTGGCAGCTCTCAATGACCTTCTCTTGCAGTTGCTCATTCCGTTGGAGCTGCTCCTGTTGCTGACGTTCCACTTCTGACAACGTCTTTGTTGCCTTCATCAGATCGTCTGACAGGACCTTATTTTTCGAGGTGATCCGTTTGAGTTCTTCATCCTTCACACTCAAACGTTGCGAAAGCACCTCGATCTGTGGAGCAGAAGCATGACAGCGTCAGACAGCAAAGTTTGTTTTCTGTTCAACGTCATCAGAAAGAAAGAAAGAAAGAAAGCGACATGGTAGAAAGAAAATTCAACAGTGCACAGCTCGTAATTGAGCACTCCTTCTTGTCCTCAATCAATAAACATGAAGACTGTTTGGAGGTGTCCCTCTCTAGTCTAACCTGGGATGAATTTGGGTTAAAGGCACAAAGTTCACACGGAGTTTCACAAACTCCAGTAAACAGTTTTCCATTAGTAAATGTTCATTATCATCACGACCCCTGCAAGGTGTTAAAACTCATCAGAGCTTGTGGAGGTGAACATGATGTTCACAACCCTTGGTATCTGCGGTCCCACATGTTTGATAACGGTTCCTTACTTGTTGGCAGCTCTCAACGACCTTCTGTTTCTGTAACTCATTCACTTGCAGCTGCTCCTGTTGCTGACGTTCCACTTCTGACAACTTCTTTGTTGCCTTCATCAGATCATCTGACAGGACCTTATTTTTCGAGGTGATCTGTTTGAGTTCTTCATCCTTCACACTCAAACGTTGCGAAAGCACCTCGATCTGTGGAGCAGAAGCATGACAGCGTCAGAGAGGAAAGTTTGTTTTCTGTTCAACGTAATCAGAAAGAAAGAAAGAAAGAAACAAAGAAAGCGACATGGTAGAAAGAAAATTCAACAGTGCACAGCTCGTAATTGAGCACTCCTTCTAATCCTCAATAAATAAACATGAAGACTGTTTGGAGGTGTCCCTCTCAAGTCTAACCTGGGATGAATTTGGGTTAAAGGCACAAAGTTCACACGGAGTTTCACAAACTCCAGTAAACAGTTTTCCATTAGTAAATGTTCATTATCATCACGACCCCTGCAAGGTGTTAAAACTCATCAGAGCATGTGGAGGTGAACATGATGTTCACTCCCTTGGTATCTGTGGTCCCACATGTTTGATAACGGTTCCTTACTTGTTGGCAGCTCTCAACAACCTTTAATTGTTGACGTTGCATTTCTGACAACTTGTTTCCCACATTCATCACATCCTCCAAAAGTGAATTACTTTTCAACGTAATCGCTTTCAGTTCTTCATCCTTCGCACTCAAGCGTTGCGAAAGCATCTCTGTCTGTGAGGCAGAAACATGACAGTGTTATTGACCAGTAAACTTTCTCTGTTCTACATAAGCAGAAATAAAGAAAGCGACATGTTTAAAAGAAAATTCAATGGCACAGCTCGTAAGTAAGCACTCCTAATTCTCAATGAATAAACATCAAGACTTCTTGGAGGTGTTCCTCTCAAGTTCCTCAAGGTGTTCCTCTCTCTCTGCAGATCTGGATAAAATCACAAACTGGTCCAACATGAGGAACATGTCTTTAAATTCTGACAAATCTCACCCTCTCACTATGTCTCTCCGAAAGGACCATTTGGAACTCCCTCCCTCACCCCTCCCCCCCATCTACTCTCTCAACAATCCTCTGGAAGAAGTCCTCTCTTTCCAGTTTCTGGGTGTCACTATCTGCCATGATCTTTCCTGGGAAAGCCACATTTCCAACCTGGCCTCCAAAGCCAGGTTCCAACCTGGCCTCCAAAGCCAGGTTCCAACCTGGCCTCCAAAGCCAGGTTCCAACCTGGCCTCCAAAGCCAGGTTCCAACCTGGCCTTCAAGACACACAGCCTTATGGTGATTGTCCTTCAGTTCAATCTCAACTAAGAGGGAATTTCTCTGCAAGTCAGATCAATAAGCATGTCAATCAGTACAGGAGGGAGATACAAATACAGCATTTGGGAGAATGAGCATTGTGTGAGATGATAGACATTATCAATCAGACAAAGGAAAGGTTATACCGCACTGTGTGTAAATCCCAGAGGGTACTCACCTGCTCATGATACTTCGCATCGTTGTCCTGCAGCAACTGCTCTAAATGATGCAGCTTTGCATCCAGGTTTGTGGTTTTATTTTCAAAATTTTTATGGTCGTCAGAAGTCTGACGAACCTGCTGATCATTTCGTTCAAGCTGCGCTTTCAGTTGCTCGATCTGCAAAAGTCAAACCATGGAGAAAATAAGCTTCTCCAAGTTCTGTCTGAATTCTTGGTGTGGTACTGGATACACACTACCTTTGGATCACTCCTACTTCTGTGATTTCAGGTGTTTCTAAAACAACTAGAAGTGACACAGTCATGTCATGTTGAGCAAGAATTGGAAAAAGAACCCAAGTCAATGGGAATGAACACCCAAATCTACATACCTGCTGCATGTTTTCTGCATTGCGTTGACACACCTGTTCCAGGTGTACCTCCTCAGGAATGTTTTCAGGTTCCTGTGCCACCTGGACATCATTTTCCGGAACCCTTCCACTCTCCTCGTTTTTTGCTGATTTCTATCAGGAAGATTAAAAAAAAAATCACGAGGTGTTAAGACATTTACAAAAAATGGAGTTGTGTCCGTTTCCCAAAAGTGTTGTTTTCCTGTGACACGGTGTCAGGTGGATGTGGTTTTGTGTATTTTACCTTTCGCTTTCCAAAAAGCCTTTTAAACCAGTTTTTCGTCCTTTTCACGTGGGATTTCCCCATTTTGAATCAAGCTAATCCTGGAGGGAGAGGGAGAGGGAGCGGGAGAATGATGAGGGACACAAGGGGAAATTGTCACCTTCACAAGTTTTCATTTCAAACAGGTGGGAAAGCTTTTAATGGCTGTTTTTATATTTTATTTGAAACCAGATACTGTATTTCTATGGACACACCAGAGTGTCCGTTATTGATGCTCTTCATGCAAAAAGAGCAAACAGTTGTGGGAAAAAATTCAACTCCTTCCAAAACTCCAACTAAACAAGTCCTCTCACCACAACTCTTCTTCATTTGGATGATTAAACACTGCAGATCAATTCGTTACATGCTTTGGACACAAACATCATGGTTTATAACACGTCTGCTGATACAAGCTCGTCCCACATATTTTTCCCTGGGTTTTGGCTCTTTTTCTCTCGTTATCATAAAGGCAGGAGAGGAGGATTAGACCGTGGGCCAAACATCCAAAACGTGTCTAGTTTTTGACTTTCATGACCCACCTCTGGTAACCACCTGAAATTTTGCATAGATTTCAATAAAAAATCACTGATAAAGAATTCACAACTCGTAAGTGCAAAAAGTTGCACATTAATTAGTTATGATAATTAACAAAACCTATAGCGCCATCTTGTGTCCATTCTGAGATAGCTGTGTATTACTCTGGGAATTCTGATATCTCTGTATTCAGAGGGAGACGACATGAATGTGGGTGATATGGGGCCCTTCAACACACACACACACACACACACACACACACACACACACACACACACACACACACACACACACACACACACACACACACACACACACACACACACACACACACACACACACACACACACACACACACACACACACACAAAAACAGTAATTGTAAACCGTAATGCCACTAATTGTTGATCTACAGACCTCATTCATCGGCACAAAAGCTGAACATACAAGTCAGGAAGACATGCACTGGACTGGCATACCGAAATCAAACACAGTGTATCATAATATCATCCATCAGCAAACTAATCATCAGTCATTCTTCGTTCAATCATCGATACATAAATCTATCACACACCGAAGCTGAAAAATCACATTTTTAAGTTGCCATTCCACTGCGACCGTAAACAAAACCAGTGTAGACGCACTGCTATAGCAGGTTTACCAGCACATCGTTGATGCAAGAGAATACATCGCAACTGCAGATAGAAACTAGAGGGGGAGCACTCGGGAGAGTGCAAAACCTCCGCCGCCAATACTGCTGGGTCACTCAAGTGAACCTTATATCTTATTCATTAAATATGATGTCAACATTGCTGACAGAGTTATAGTTCTTTTTTCCAACATTTTTTTTTTTTTGGGGGGGGGGGTGTTGGAAATCATTAAAACGGTTTACTACATTACGGTTTACTAACAAACATGCAGAAATGCAAAAAAAGAAATCGAAATTTTGTTGAAAAAAAAGTTGCAAAAAAATTTTTTTTCTCCAACAATTTCTTTCTTGGGGGGGGGGGATTTTTTTTCTCGATTTATTGTGCGGTTATAATATAATATAATTAATAGGTTGCCGCTCAACGATGAAAATCATAACCGCACTAGAAATCGAAGTGTCAACATCAACGTCATGCCAAAAAAAAAAAAAAAACCAGGGAGTCTGGAACACTGACGCTACTACATAACACTTAATTATAATATAATATTAACTACATAACACTGACGCTAAACATTACCTCGACGTGTTTCGACTGAAGAATAACTTACAAGTAACGTGTGTCAACGTGTGTCAACGATCGTGTAACGTGCCTACAACTTATGGCCAGCGTATGCGGAACGTGTGTCATAAGCTGAGTACGTCGAGAAATTTTCAACATGCTGAAAACTTGTCGACGTACTCTGCGTACTACGACGTATGCCAGCGTGCTCTTAACGTATACAAAACTTACCCATAACGTATTTGACGTGTGCCAGCGTATTCGGCAAATTTTTCATACGTTGACATACGCTGGCTAAAACGTCAAGGTGTGACAGCGGCTTGACACTTCGATGTCTAGTGCGGTTATGATTTGAATCGTCGAGCCGCAGCCTTTTAATAGGCTACGCCACGTGATCGTCGGCGATACGCTGACGCACAATGCATAAGTTAGACTATCGTTGGGCATAGGTTGTGAACGCCGACAACACGCTCAGCATTCGTTGATATAAGCTATCTATATGTTATCGAAACGTTCTGTGCACGTTACTAATACGTTATGCATACGTCCAACTCGTTATGAATACGTCCAAAACTGGAAAAAACATCAATAGTTCAGCGTATGCCAGCGTTTTACATACATTTTGATACCTTGCCATATGCTGGCTAAAACGTCAAGGAGTGACAGGGCCTTAACGATCAGCTTATGATTGAACTTCGAAGGATGATACTGATACTAAGTGATAGCAAAACATCCAGTCGGATTCACGACAGTTAGATTCTATAGTATACTTATCACTGAGTATTGATTTTGACCATTCTGTCAAAAATGAGTTAACGGTAGAAAGGAGATATCACCTTCCAGATCCATCACATTCATCATGATCATCACCGGGCATGTGATCGGCGGCCACAGCAGCTGCAATCCCCACACTGAGCCTGTATTGACTGTGGTGTACCTTGACAGTGACCTTACTTTCGGGGCTTCCTTCCACATCAATCCACTGAGCAGCACATTCCTAAAATTCCTTAATGTTTTTCTCACTAAATGGAATTACTTTGCTGTGGGTGTTGATGACATGCATAAAACAGAACCCCGAAGAACTGCCTTCAGAATCTTCCGCAGCACTAGCAGCGGACGACGTGTACGCCACCATGACAGCTCGTGAGTTTACAGCTTGACTGAAGGGAAGCGCGTGATTGGTTGATGAGCGTGGTGCTGTATGTCAAAAGCGCTGTGATTGGACGACGTTGACAAGAAAATTGTCAAAATTTCGGATGTTTTTTCCATATTTTGAAAAAATGTGCAAGTTTTGTGCTTGACGAGTTTCAGATATGATTTCCATACTATTTTCACATAACATATTATAAATACAGGAAGCTACACGAGGTGGGTCAAGAAACTAAACAAACCGGGAGCTCAGCCCACGGTCTATATGTTCTCCACACACACCACATTAAATCTTCCAACATATAGAGTTCTTTCGAACCACTCACTCACTCACTCACTCGTATAAATGTTTTGTACCTCTCAGGTGAGGGAGATGAAATTTGGCATCCATTCATCCATTGGGACCACACTGTGCAGAGCGTTGGTACTGCCTAAGCAGTCTCCTTGGCTCTTGGGCACAATCCCAGATGGGCCACCACTCCGACACAGGATACCAGCAAGCTGGCACTCATTGTGCCAACCTCAGAAGGATGACAGGCTGAGTCAACCCCACCTGGTATTAATTTAACAGCGGAGTGGGATTTGAACTCAGGCCCCAAGGATCCCAAGCCCACCAGCCGAACCATTAAACCAACACCAGGCAATAAATTTGACATACTGTTGCAAATTGAAGCCAATACCCCAGGAAAAAACAAGGAGGGCACGATTCATTGTCGAGCCATCACCAGATATGCTTCCTCAATATTATTACATCATCATCCATACTTGCACCAAATTTGATTTAAATCCCTGAACCGAGATTCAAAATATTAAATTATTCTTGCTGCCAGACCATGTATCCGATCAGGTTGAAATTTGAAACATATATTCCCCAAGTCTACTCGATCATAACTGTGACATTTCATGGCGATTGATGAAGCGGTTCAAAAGAAATAATTTTTCAAAGATTTTCGTTCACCCCAATATAGTTGCCAGACCATATGACCTAATGTGACCCAAGACCGGCAAAGCCGCAGTGGACCGGCGAAGCCTGTGAATGATCACAGACGAGAAAAGAGTTCCGGTCAGTCGAAAACTCTCCACAAACTTGAGGAATTCAAGTTTAAAATTTCGAGGAATTGAAACTTTGACAAGGCCTTCACCATGACCATAAAGGTCAAGGTCACCAAACTTTGTGTCGTTTGATTTCTCTCACCGGGTACTATAAGTCTACTTCAGATCGGAGAAAAACATTGTTCACATTCGGCACGTCAACACTACCAAAAATCATGTGATAGAAAAGCTTCCAAATCACCAAACTGAACCAGTGGTGATGATGTCATGTGAAAATGACAATGAACCACCAGATAACCAAAATTTGTGTCAAGGCTTCTTCAGTTAGTGGGACTCGTCATCCCAACTGCAGAAAAGCAGTAGAGTAGATCAGTAGTTGCATGCCCCTGAAGATCCCAGGCTTGGAGTCAAGGATCTTCAGGAAAATTGGGGAAATTTGACATTAATGAAAAACTCTTGAGCTTGAACCAAAAAATCCTCGTTAATGACACTATTTTTCAGGAGATACTATAAAATCTGTCCCTTATTGGGCATGGGCTGCATGATCAGGTGATACTATAAAATCTGTCCCTTATTGGACATTGGCTCCATGATCAGGTGATACTATAGAATCTATCCCTTATTGGGCATGGGCTCCATGATCAGGTGATACTATAGAATCTGTCCCTTATTGGACATTGGTTCCATGATCAGGTGATACTATAGAATCTATCCCTTATTGGGCATGGGCTCCATGATCAGGTGATACTATAGAATCTGTCCCTTATTGGACATGGGCTCCATGATCAGGTGATACTATAGAATCTGTCCCTTATTGGACATGGGCTCCATGATCAGGTGATACTATAGAATCTGTCCCTTATTGGACATGGGCTCCATGATCAGGTGATACTATAGAATCTGTCCCTTATTGGACATGGGCTCCATGATCAGGTGATACTATAGAATCTGTCCCTTATTGGACATAGGCTCCATGATCAGGTGATACTATAGAATCTGTCCCTTATTGGACATGGGCTCCATGATCAGGTGATACTATAGAATCTGTCCCTTATTGGGCATGGGCTCCATGATCAGGTGATACTACAGAATCTGTCCCTTATTGGGCATGGGCTCCATGATCAGGTGATACTACAGAATCTGTTCCTTATTGGGCATGGGCTCCATGATCAGGTGATACTACAGAATCTGTCCCTTATTGGGCATGGGCTCCATGATCAGGTGATACTATAGAATCTGTCCCTTATTGGACATGGGCTCCATGATCAGGTGATACTATAGAATCTGTCCCTTATTGGGCATGGGCTCCATGATCAGGTGATACTACAGAATCTTTCCCTTATTGGACCTGGGCTCCATGATCAGGTGATACTATGGAATCTGTCCCTTATTGGGCATGGGCTCCATGATCAGGTGATACTATAGAATCTGTCCCTTATTGGACATGGGCTCCATGATCAGGTGATACTATAGAATCTGTCCCTTATTGGACATAGGCTCCATGATCAGGTGATACTATAGAATCTGTCCCTTATTGGACATGGGCTCCATGATCAGGTGATACTATAGAATCTGTCCCTTATTGGACATGGGCTCCATGATCAGGTGATACTATAGAATCTGTCCCTTATTGGGCATGGGCTCCATGATCAGGTGATACTATAGAATCTGTCCCTTATTGGACATGGGCTCCATGATCAGGTGATACTATAGAATCTGTCCCTTATTGGGCATGGGCTCCATGATCAGGTGATACTACAGAACCTGTCCCTTATTGGACATGGGCTCCATGATCAGGTGATACTATAGAATCTGTCCCTTATTGGGCATGGGCTCCATGATCAGGTGATACTATAGAATCTGTCCCTTATTGGACATGGGCTCCATGATCAGTGAAAAACACAAATATAGCCAAACTTATTCAATATACTGTTTCGTGCAATCGCATACGCCCATGAGATGCACCTGCGAGACAGCACTGCTCAAGTCAAAGAGTGTGATTCATAATTTTTCCTGTTATTCAAAATCAATCTGTCTTCAAGTTTAATAAGAGTCAAAGTCAAATGTCTTGTCGAGGTTGATGAATCAAAGTCAATGTGTTATTGCAATGCGACAAGTTCGAAGAGTAGAGTGTGAACGAGTTATCACAATGCAAAACTGAGTTCACGAAGTATGACATGCATATTTTGTCCTGTAACAAAGTCATAATAATGAAAAGGTTGTGGAATTATAAGCAGCGGTGTGGCCGATACACCTCTTCACAAAGAAATATGAGTGAGAGGAGAGGAAGCATCTCGTGAGCAATTCAAATTAGGCTCAAATATCATCATATTATCTCAAGGTGTTGTGATTGAAAGTTATAACGCACAATAATGACTGACTGTGACGACAGTGCGAGATACGTACACGTAACCACACTTGTGGCAGGTCAGTTAACTTCCATATTTATGCCTTAATGGAGAAAAGAAAGCTGATGTTTGTAAGAAGTTGATCTTAGACATTATTAGCCGAGCCCTTGTGACCACCAACACCATCAAAAGTTTGGAGGGAACAAACCACAGAAGTTGGAGACATCTGACGGCAAATGCAGAAATGGATAAATGAAAAAGAATCACAGAGCCTGATACTCACTCTGTATCGAGTCACGTACAAAGTAATCGAGTTAGTGTCTGTTAGTTCAGACTATTTCCTGGCAGAGAACCGACTGAGAATTGAAAAAAACGGTCGATTTGTTTACCGTTGCTAGGGCGTTGCTAGGGAGAAACTTTTGAGAAAAACGCTCAAAAAATCTCTATTTACGGGGAAACTGTCCGCACGCATACGATATTGTTAAAACATCCTATGAACAATATTCACATCGACTGCGATTTTAATTTTGCCCTCACGCCAAAATGTCAACAAGCTTTTACAATTAATTCCATTTTGCCAACGAACAAAAATGGCGGATTTTCATGTGTTGCTTAGCAACCGAGGTCAACATCAAAAATTTGAGGTCACCTCCTGAAATGATCGACCAGCATCACAACCTGGGTCTCCCTCTGCAGTTTTATCTTTGATATTTATCCATAACACCGGCTTGGCCGGTTATAAACCACACGAGGACGAACAGACACTTTGACACGTCATTTGGAATGTCACCAAGGAAGAGGACCGAGTCACGTGACCAACACACGAACATTCCATGGGGAATGGCTCGTCATGCCAGGAACATGGTAACCAATTAAAAACGGCTTCCGTGAACATCGCCGAGGGATAACGATGGGAAAACAACGGAGTTGTGTGTGCAGGAAGAGACAAGGAAACAAATGAACGAAGAGAACTCACGTACAGTTGGTGTGAACTTTGATAAATCACCATGGATACAACATCAGCACCGAACTCACGTTAAACACCTTGAAGAGATCAAATCGAACGAAGACTCCGTGAGCAATAACACGTCCAATCACAATGGAAGACTCCGAACAATGAACAATGAACTCAGAGTCACAGAGACCACTCCCTAAACGCGGACCTCGTTGGAAACACCTGCACGTGTTTCGTCCCCCTTTGTGTTTCTCACGGTTGAGTTCGCCTGTGTGACGTCATTGGCAGGCGTGTCACGTGGTTGAGTTCACATTGATTGGTGTAAAGTACGTACATAATAACACGAGTTGTACCTTTTTAACAGATCATTAGTTTATGAATTATTACTAATTGCTGTATTTACCTTCCATCACTAATCAAACAAACCAATGACGGTTCAAGATGGCAGGTGTTCTTCAAACCGTTAAACTCTACCTGTTGATCAGCCCTCTCCGGGACTGTTGGTGCAGCAGTGGGAAGGTCTCGTCACCCTTTGGGGGTTTTCCGAACCGTGACCGGAGAAGGTGGATCTCAGGGATGGGAACCCAAGGTCCATTGGGGTTTATCACGACCAGGGGATGAAATGCACGTTCCACGTTCGGAAAACCTTCGATCGATCCTCGGAATCCCGTTAACACCGAACAGGTGCAGCGATCCAGGAATCATTGACAACCACAAAGCCGCCATTTCACCTGTCACACCTTCCTTTACTTAATGCTTTCTTCCTGTCCTGGATACCGGAGGGAATGGGGGTCAGGGTCGGGGTCTGGATGGGGGGGTCAATCGTCGAGTGATTTGAATGATTTGAATTTGATTTGAATCGTCGAGCCGCAGCCTTTTAATAGGTTACGCCACGTGATCGTCGGCGATACGCTGACGCACAATGCATAAGTTAGACTATCGTTGGGCATAGGTTGTGAACGCCGACAACTCGCTCAGCATTCGTTGATATAAGCTATCTCTATGTTATCGAAACGTTCTGTGTACGTTACTAACACGTTATGCATACGTCCAACTCGTTATGAATACGTCCAAAACTGGAAAAAAAACATCAATAGTTCAGCGTATGCCAGCGTTTTACATACATTTGATACCTTGCCATATGCTGGCTAAAACGTCAAGGTGTGACAGGGCCTTCACGATCAGCTTATGATTGAACTTCGAAGGATGATACTGATACTAAGTGATAGCAAAACATCCAGTCGGATTCACGACAGTTAGATTCTATAGTATACTTATCACTGAGTATTGATTTTGACCATTCTGTCAAAAATTAGTTAACGGTAGAAAGGAGAGATCACCTTCCAGATCCATCACATTCATCATGATCATCACCGGGCATGTGATCGGCGGCCACAGCAGCTGCAATCCCCACACTGAGCCTGTGTTGACTGTGGTGTACTTCTCGCACCTTGACAGTGACCTTACTTTCGGGGCTTCCTTCCACATCAATCCACTGAGCAGCACATTCCTAAAATTCCTTAATGTTTTTCTCACTAAATGGAATTACTTTGCTGTGGGAGTTGATGACATGCATAAAACAGAACCCCGAAGAACTGCCTTTAGAATCTTCAGCAGCACTAGCATCGGACGACGTGTACGCCACCATGACAGCTCGTGAGTTTACAGCTTGCCTGAAGGGAAGCGCGTGATTGGTTGATGAGCGTGGTGCTGTATGTCAAAAGCGCTGTGATTGGACGACGTTGACAAGAAAATTGTCAAAATTTCGGGTGTTTTTTCCATATTTTGAAAAAATGTGCAAGTTTTGTGCTTGACGAGTTTCAGATATGATTTCCATAATATTTTCACATAACATATTATAAATACAGGAAGCTACACGAGGTGGGTCAAGAAACTAAACAAACCGGGAGCTCGGCCCACGGTCTATATGTTCTCCACACACACCACATTAAATCTTCCAACATATAGAGCTCTTTCGAACCACTCACTCACTCACTCACTCGTATAAATGTTTTGTACCTCTCAGGTGAGGGAGATGAAATTTGGCATCCATCCATCCATTGAGACCACACTGTGCAGAGCGTTGGTACTGCCCAAGCAGTCTCCTTGGCTCTTGGGCACAATCCCAGACGGGCCACCACTCCGACACAGGATACCAGCAAGCTGGCACTCATTGTGCCAACCTCAGAAGGATGACAGGCTGAGTCAACCCCACCTGGTATTAAATTAACAGCGGAGTGGGATTTGAACTCAGGCCCCAAGGATCCCAAGCCCACCAGCCGAACCATTAAACCAACACCAGGCATTAAATTTGACATACTGTTGCAAATTGAAGCCAATACCCCAGGAAAAAACAAGGAGGGCACGATTCAATGTCGAGCCATCACCAGATATGGGTCCTCAATATTATTACATCATCATCCATACTTGCACCAAATTTGATTTAAATCCCTGAACCGAGATTCAAAATATTAAATTATTCTTGCTGCCAGACCATGTATCCGATCAGGTTGAAATTTGAAACATATATTCCCCAAGTCTACTCGATCATAACTGTGACATTTCATGGCGATTGATGAAGCGGTTCAAGAGAAAAAATTTTTCAAAGATTTTCGTTCACCCCAATATAGTTGCCAGACCATATGACCTAATGTGACCCAAGACCGGCAAAGCTGCAGTGGACTGGCGAAGCCTGTGAATGATCACAGACGAGAAAAGAGTTCCGGCCAGTCGAAAACTCTCCACAAACTTGAGGAATTCAAGTTTAAAATTTCGAGGAATTGAAACTTTGACAAGGCCTTCACCATGACCATAAAGGTCAAGGTCACCAACCTTTGTATCGTTTGATTTCTCTCACCGGGTACTATAAGTCTACTTAAGATCGGAGAAAAACATTGTTCACATTCGGCGTCAACACTACCAAAAATCATGTGATTCAAAAGCTTCCAAATCACCAAACTGATGCAGTGGTGATGATGTCATGTGAAAATGACAATGAACCACCAGATAACCAAAACTTGTGTCAAGGCTTCTTCAGTTAGTGGGACTCGTCATCCCAACTGCAGAAAAGCAGTAGAGTAGATCAGTAGTTGCATGCCCCTGAAGATCCCAGGATTGGAGTCAAGGATCTTCAGGAAAATTGGGGAAATTTGACATTAATGAAAAACTCTTGAGCTTGAACCAAAAAATCCTCGTTAATGACACTATTTTTCAGGAGATACTATAAAATCTGTCCCTTATTGGGCATGGGCTCCATGATCAGGTGATACTATAGAATCTGTCCCTTATTGGGCATGGGCTCCATGATCAGGTGATACTATAGAATCTATCCCTTATTGGACATGGGCTCCATGATCAGGTGATACTATAGAATCTATCCCTTATTGGACATGGGCTCCATGATCAGGTGATACTATAGAATCTGTCCCTTATTGGACATGGGCTCCATGATCAGGTGATACTATAGAATCTGTCCCTTATTGGACATGGGCTCCATGATCAGTGAAAAACACAAATATAGCCAAACTTATTCAATATACTGTTTCGTGCAATAGCATACGCCCATGAGATGCACCTGCGAGACCGCACTGCTCAAGTCAAAGAGTGTGATTCATAATTTTTCCTGTTATTCAAAATCAATCTGTCATCAAGTTCAATACGAATCAAAGTCAAATGTCTTGTCGAGGTTGATGAATCAAAGTCAATGTGTTATTGCAATGCGACAAGTTCGAAGAGTAGAGTGTGAACGAGTTATCACAATGCAAAACTGAGTTCACGAAGTATGATATGCATATTTTGTCCTGTAACAAAGTCATAATATTGAAAAGGTTGTGGAATTATAAGCGGCGGTGTGGCCGATACACCTCTTCGCAAAGAAATATGAGTGAGAGGAGAGGAAGCATCTCGTGAGCAATTCAAATTAGGCTCAAATATCATCATATTATCTCAAGGTATTGTGATTGAAAGTTATAGCGCACAATAATGACTGACTGTGACGAAAGTGCGAGATACGTACACGTAACCACACTTGCGGCAGGTCAGTTAACTTCCATATTTATGCTTTAATGGTGAAAAGAAAGCTGATGTTTGTAAGAAGTTGATCTTAGACATTATTAGCCGAGCCCTTGTGACCACCAACACCATCAAAAGTTTGGAGGGAACAAACCGCAGAATTTGGAGACATCTGACGGCAAATGCAGAAATGGATAAATGAAAAAGAATCACAGAGCCTGATACTCACTCTGTATCGAGTCACGTACAAAGTAATCGAGTAAGTGTCTGTTAGTTCAGACTATTTCCTGGCAGAGAACCGACTGAGAATTGAAAAAAACGGTCGATTTGTTTACCGTTGCTAGGGCGTTGCTAGGGAGAAACTTTTGAGAAAAACGCTCAAAAAAATCTCTATTTACGGGGGAAACTGTCCGCACGCATACGATATTGTTAAAACATCCTATGAACAATATTCACATCGACTGCGATTTTAATTTTGCCCTCATGCCAAAATGTCAACAAGCTTTTACAATTAATTCCATTTTGCCAACGAACAAAAATGGCGGATTTTCATGTGTTGCTTAGCAACCGAGGTCAACATCAAAACTTCGAGGTCACCTCCTGAAATGATCGACCAGCATCACAACCTGGGTCTCCCTCTGCAGTTTTATCTTTGATATTTATCCATAACACCGGCTTGGCCGGTTATAAACCACACGTGGACGAACAGACACTTTGACACGTCATTTGGAATGTCACCAAGGAAGAGGATCGAGTCACGTGACCAACACACGAACATTCCATGGGGAACGGCTCGTCATGCCAGGAACATGGTAACCAATTAAAAACGGCTTCCGTGAACATCGCCGAGGGATAACGATGGGAAAACAACGGAGTTGTGTGTGCAGGAAGAGACAAGGAAACAAATGAACGAAGAGAACTCACGTACAGTTGGTGTGAACTTTGATAAATCACCATGGATACAACATCAGCACCGAACTCACGTTAAACACCTTGAAGAGATCAAATCGAACGAAGACTCCCTGAGCAATAACACGTCCAATCACAATGGAAGACTCCGAACAATGAACAATGAACTCAGAGTCACAGAGACCACTCCCTAAACGCGGACCTCGTTGGAAACACCTGCACGTGTTTCGTCCCCCTTTGTGTTTCTCACGGTTGAGTTCGCCTGTGTGACGTCATTGGCAGGCGTGTCACGTGGTTGAGTTTACAGTGATTGCTGCAAGGTACGTACACAATTACACGAGTTGTACCTTTTTAACAGATCATTAGTTTATGAATTATTACTAATTGCTGTATTTACCTTCCATCACTAGTCGAACAAACCAATGACCGTTCAAGATGGCAGGTGTTCTTCAAACCGTTAAACTCTACCTGTTGATCAGCCCTCTCCGGGACTGTTGGTGCAGCAGTGGGAAGGTCTCGTCACCCTTTGGGGGTTTTCCGAACCGTGACCGGAGAAGGTGGATCTCAGGGATGGGAACCCAAGGTCCATTGGGGTTTATCACGACCAGGGGATGAAATGCACGTTCCACGTTCGGAAAACCTTCGATCGATCCTCGGAATCCCGTTAACACCGAACAGGTGCAGCGATCCAGGAATCATTGACACCCACAAAGCCGCCATTTCACCTGTCACACCTTCCTTTACTTAATGCTTTATTCCTGTCCTGGATACCGGAGGGAATGGGGGTCAGGGTCGGGGTCTGGATGGGGGGTCAAGATGGGGTCGGGATGAGGTCGGGGTGGGGTCAAGGTCGGGGTGGGGTGGGGTCGGGATGGGGTCAGGGTCGGGGTGGGGTCAGGGTCGGGGTGGGGTCAGGGTCGGGGTGGGGTCAAGGTCGGGGTGGGGTAAGGGTCGGGGTGGAGTCAGGGTCGGGGTGGGGTCAGGGTCGGTGTGGGGTCAAGGTCGGGGTGGGGTCACGCCGAAACGAAGCAAAAGTATCCCGTGAACATCAATTCAAGTTTCACAATGAACACGTTTTCAAGAATAAACTGGGCACGGAATCAATTGGGGTGAGGGGTGGAGGGTGTGTCCAGTAACACGGAATCAAATGTTATTCATTGGGTCATCCAGTCCTTCACCTGCGCCTTGCAGTTGTTGCTTTCAAATCCTGATTCTTAATTGAACACAAGTAAAGATAACCTGTCGCTTCGCTGATGGGGACAACAAAGGTGGTGAGGGAGAGGGAGAAAGGGGGGGAGAGGTAGAGGGGAGGGAGAGATAGGGAGATGGAAAGGAGGGAGAGGGAGAGAGAGGGGAGGGAGGGAGAGAGCGGGAGAGGGGAGGGAGAGAAGGGAGGGAGAGGAGGAGAGGGAGAGGTGGAGGGAGAGAGGGGAGGAAGAGAGAGGGAAAGGGGGAGGGGGCAGAGAGACAGACAGAGAGAGAATCATTCCAGATTGTGGTGGGACATACGATAATGATACAGATTTTGATGACGATGCTATTGAGTGTTTTTGACCCTGTTGTTGTTGTTGTTGTTGTTGTGTGTGTGCAGAGGAAGAAGTCATCGTGACAGTTGCCGGGGAGGAGGATGCCATGTTTGGCAGCGATTCCCCCATCATTCCATCACATAAACTCTCCAGAAATGCAAGACGCCACACCAGGCTCTTACAGATGGCTGATTCAGGATTTTTCAAATGAACATCAGTCTCAAGAACTCCAGGTACTTAAACCTTCCATGGACTTGACTGAACCACTTGCATCCTTCTTGTGTCCTTGTTTGTCAATTTGTCACTTCCTTGTTCATGATGAGAACTCAATAATTCCCAGTGAAGGGAATGTAAACATGAGAATGAATCGGCCAACATCAAACAGATGAGGTCTATCCTTTATTTGTACAATCAATGCCAATCATGGTCTGTCACTGACGAGGGTACCTGCAGCCATTAACCCTTGTGTGACCGAGCAATGATGATGCTGATGCCAATTCACACACACCACTCTTCAACACACAGTAGAATATGCAAATCCAATAATGCAATGCAAAATTCAAAACATGAGGAACAAAGGCAAATGTTTTATGCATAACAAAGAAACACAGGGTATACCTCAAAGTAATGAATAAAAATATAATAAAATATATGCAGTGGTAATAATTTTGAAATTAGAGGACAGACAGGTGCCAAGACAAAACGGACAAGATAATTCCATGGCCCACCTGGTATCCATAGCCAATCCCAAGGTGGGAGGAAGCAAAATAAGAACAGAATATTTGCCAAGATATAAAGAAAATAATTGGTAAGGGAGAAAGGTTGGGGGAAAGAAGAATTCAGGCCTGTTTGAGTTGACTTCCAGCAGCCTCGCCCCAGCCACAGGCCACAAGGATGACACTTCACCACCACTGTTCCCTCTCTCTCTCTCTCTCTGGAAGAGTTCTCAAACTTCACCAACGAATGAATCAGAGCAATTTCTTCAACACCTTGAAGCCACACGTTGCTTCAGGTCGGCTCAGATAACACTCAGGAGGAGGAAACGCTTATGCTCCCCCTCCGATCAACGTGTCCCAGTGAGGATCTCCTCTGTCTCAGTGTCTTCAACACAGACGGTGGCTCCAACAGGCGGCCCTCGGAGGGATCGCTCCAATCCTCAACGAGGTCTTCCAGGCCAAGTCTCTCGTCATGCAGGCCAGACCACATGTTTTTGAGTATGTTGTCCCACGTGACGAACGTGGAAGTGCAGGGAAGGAAGAATAGTCATCATTTGTGGTTCCAAATATAGAAACAACCAAAGTTGTCCGCTGCTTCTTGGAACACCCGTGACAATCACCGATGCATCCTCAGCTACAGCACCTACCATTCCTGCCACAATCTGTGTACTCCTTCCGTCGTCATCGTCATCATCATCATCATCATCATCATCATCATCATCATCATCATCATCGTCATCATCATCATCATCATCATCGTCACCATCATCATCATCATCATCATCATCATCATCATCATCATCATCCCCCCGTTTCCATGCTTGCATGTGTAGGCCGTGGTTCACCCTAATGGCTGATTTCCAGGCTACACGACCCCTTGCCAGCCCTCTTGTTAGGCCTTTCACTCTCAGCAACACAACCAGCCTGGTGTTGGCTCAGTGGTTCGGGTGGCGGCTTGGGATCCGAGGGTCCTGAGTGGGTCCTGTGTTCAAGCCCCGTCGGCCGCCGAATTAATACACCAGGGGGGTTGATCCGCCTGTCATCCTTCCGAGGTCAGCGAAATGAGTACCAATTCCAGTGTGTCCTGGTAGAGGGGCACTGCATCAGCGACACAGTCGCGCTTCAATAAACGATAGCTACCCCGGCAGCTAAGCTGCCATACGACCACCACCACCAGCAACACATGCCACGTTTTCCTCGGACGGCCTCTTGCTCTCCTTCCATTCACGTTCATATTTATACACCTCCTCACACAACTACCCACCCACAATCCTTTCCACATGTCCGAACCATCTCAACCTGCCTCCTACAAACCACCTCACGAATGCTTTCTCTACCTAACTTCCCAACCGATCTCTTAATCCCACATTTGATTTCCTATATCCTTCGGTGTCACATCACACCGTTCTCATTTCATTTCGTTCACACCTCGGTTCATCCTCCCTTTTGATCACCCATGTTTCACTGCCTTACAACATCATGCTTCCAACGCAAGCGGCATAAAGTTTTCTCTTTAACCGTAATAAGGTTTTCCTTTTAATAATAAATATAACAAGCTCAAATGAGCTAAGATCCTCATCCTCTTAATGATGACGTCATAAAAACGAATATGACGTCATTGTGATGTATCAGGTTTGTGATAAATTATCTGTGTTAATGCCCGGCTTGATTCGCGCAAACAAAATTGAAACAACTTGCCTAGTTTTGGAGATAATGTTATAGGCGATTTCCATTAGCGGCGATATTATGACGTCAACTTGTTTTCTTGGAAGAATTTCCAAAATCGGAGATGGTTACTGCCTGCGCGTGGGCTTTCTGCATATACGTGGCAAGTTTCACGAAGATCCGATGGAAACTCTGGGTTGTGAAACAAAAAATGTCAAAAAATGGGAATGACGTCATAAAATTGATATGACGTCATAATGATGTATCATATGTGCGGTAATTAATCTGTGCTAATGCCCTGTTCGATTTCTGCAAACAGAATTCAAAAAGCTTGCCTAGTTTAGGAGATAATTTTTTAGGCGATTTCCATTAGCGGAGATATTTTGACGTCATAACTTTTTTTTCTAGGAGGAATTTTCAAAATTGGAGATGATTCGTGTCTGCACAGGGAATTTTTACATATACATTCCAAGTTTCAGGAAGTTTCGATGAAAACTGTAGGCTGTGAAACAAAAAAGTTCACAAGAAGAATATGAAGAACAACAACGTAAGACAGAGATCCTCCACGAGGATCTAACAACAATAATCGATATGATAAAAGGAGCAAGCGGTGGGTCTGAAATTCTAGAAATAACAATAATAATCATGAGTTCCCTTTCAAGGAACGTCAACACAGGAAACAATTAAGCCCATCAAGCCAAAAATTTCCTGTGCTCTATCCTCTAAATGCTGAGTCTCAAGGAAGGAAGCAACATTCCTTTTTATGCCTCCGCACCAAGGGTGCCGGAGGCATTATGTTTCTGGGTTGCTGGCCGTCTGTCCGGATTTTCGTTTACGCGATAACTCAAGAAGCAAATTGTAGAATTTCATCAAACTTGGTAAAAAGGTAAAGTAAGACAGGGCAATTAAGTGATTAGATTTTGGGCCAGATGTGATAAAGGTCAAGGTCAAACTGAAATTTTACTGTTTACACCCAAACTCAAGAAATATTGGACAGAATTTCATCAAACTTGGTACAAAGATAAAGTTAGACGGGGCAATTAACTGATTAGATTTTGGGCTAGATATGATAAAGGTCAAGGGTCAAATATGTCAATACTCAAGTGTTTGTGCGGGAGAGCGGAGGCATACCCGTCGACTGTGGCAGTCGAATTACTCTAGTTAAAATTTATTTGGTACAAATTGGTCGGGGTTCAAACTGCTGACCTCCCTGAGTCACAGGAGAGGCTCGAACCATAACACGATCAAGTCTGGCAACTGCTTTATCCGAAAGGAGATTCTTCACTTGGTATGCATGACGTTGTGGCAGGTAGCATCATTTCTGGTGAGAACTACTTTGCCGCTGATGTACGTAAGGCAGGTCGAGTTTTCGAAATTCAGCCACAGACCCCCACAGCGCTTGTGATAACCCCCCTACTCCTCGTCAAAACACATCCCCACTGGTTCTTTCACGTCCACGAACTAATGTTAGCAAATGGGTTCGCAACTCGACATTTGTCCAAGGGACGACATACTTTGTGATGCAACACCATCGCTGCAAAGCACCATCCCGACATTTTGCAGTCAGTCCAGGAATCTATAACCCAACTTCCACAGCTCAAAGGTAAGTGTGCTATCTCTGCACAATCCTGCAAGACAGAGGCAAGATTGAACATAAACACAACATCAAATCGATAACTGCCTGTCAATAGTGTGTCCAAAGAGAACAGCCTCATCATTCCAGCAAGGCAAAAAGCCATAGAAAATCCAAGGTTTTTAAAGGGATAAAAAAGGGGCATGACTCCTTAATTAACGAACCTTTTTGAGAACAGAATGAAATATGTTGGATATTCTTTATTGTTGTCCACATAAAAACATAGAAATTTTCCTTCCACTGACCATTCAATGAAATTCAAATTTAAAAAACGGGGTGGGGTGGGGGCGCATCCCACGCTTTTCACACTCGCATGAAGCACGTGAATTTAATTTGGGACAAAAGATAGTCTAAAGCGACGCGAGGTAAGTGGGCCCAAAAGGTGAATACCAAAATGATTTAAACAAAAACAATAAGGGCACTCGGTAGAGCGCATACCTCGGCCACGCGATGCCTGATCCAGGAGAACATATCGGGCCCAATACATTTTTGAAATATCATGTTATGTATCATTTTTGGCCTAATCGTTCAATGGTGAAGAAACACTTTAAAAATTCTTGCATCCGGATTCGGATTCGGATCTTCACCAAAAATCGAATCAATTCGTCCTCGCTACACACCCAACCGGGCCAAAAAATTTCATCCAAATCCGTTCACAACATTTTGAGATATCCTGTTCTATATCGGTTTAGTCCGAACTCTCAATGGTGAAGAATCACTTTAAAATTCTCGAAGCCGGATCCGGATCCGGATCTTCACCAAAATCTGATCATATGGTCCTTCTCACACACCCAACCTGTCCACAAAATTTCATCCAAATCCGTCAACAACTTTTTGAGATATCCTGCACACAGACAGACAGACAAGGAAACAAACAAACAAAGATGTTATGCAGAGGCCAAACAAGAAGGTCTATGTTGACCTTTTGACCTCAAACTTCCTTATGACAAACTTGATCATGTGGTGAAGTTTCATGGAGATCAGTTTAAAATTGTGACCTGAAGGCGATAAACAGACAAACAGACAGACAGACAGACAAACAGACAGACTATCGACTAACGAATATACTTGAAAAAATTTTGATTTTGCAAGTAACAAGAAAAAGATGTCGTGCAGAGCACGATACTCGCAGAATCCACCCCTATCTCCAAAGGTTGCCATGGATACATCAAATTGTCCATTTCATTCAGATTAAAATTCACAATCATAATAATCAAAGCTCAGGTCAATTGGATGAAAATTGATTTTTTAGATTGAAATTGATGATTTTATAAGTTAGACCTTGAGTTGACCTTTGACCTTTTAACCTCAAAAATAGTCCCCCCTCCACCAATCCAGTGATGCAATTTGCAAATCTTGTTCAAGTTTCAAGTCAATCGAATGAAAAATGACGATTTTAGGAATTTGACCTCAAGATGACCTTTGACCTCAAAATCAATAGGCTTCACAGTTGAGACGACCTCCACAACTCAGTTAAGTTTCATGATGATCGGTTTGAAATTGTGACCTGTAGGTGACAAACAGACAGACAGAATAACAAAATCGATTGACCAATACACGAGTACTTGAAAAATCTTCGATTTTGCAAATAACAAAGACAGAAAGCAGTGAAAACATAACCTGCTTCACCTTCGGTGGCAGAGGTAACAATGGTGAAGTGGGTGTGATGGGTCTTGTATTATTTTGTGGACCATCAGCACAGCGCGCGACTCGTACAAGGTACAAATTGACGGAAGATCCGTTCCTATCACGCGCTGGTATTCTTCATGGGTCTTTCAGTTTCTTCACACTTTCTTTCGACGAATTACCAAATATGCACATTTTAAATTTAAAGAAAGAATACTTTGAACCAAGGACTGGTTAAAAAAAAAGAATGAAAATGTGATGATCAAAGTAAAACTCTTTTAGTTGCCCCCTTTGAACCCCGAGCCCCTTGGACTTTCGGCTCCCTGGAGAAAAATCTGCCCGCTCAGGTATGTGGAGGTTTGAATAGTGGCTCGCTAAACCGGCCGCTCGGGTACATGGAGGTTTCAATGGTGGCTGGTAAACCGGCCGCTCGGGTACATGGAGGCTTCAATGGTAGCTGGTAAACCGGCCGCTCGTGTACATGGAGGCTTCAATGGTGGCTGGTAAACCGGCCGCTCGGGTACATGGAGGTTTCAATGGTGGCTGGTAAACCGGCCGCTCGGGTACATGGAGGTTTGAATAGTGGCTCGCTAAACCGGCCGCTCGGGTACATGGAGGTTTCAATGGTGGCTGGTAAACCGGCCGCTCGGGTACATGGAGGCTTCAATGGTAGCTGGTAAACCGGCCGCTCGTGTACATGGAGGCTTCAATGGTGGCTGGTAAACCGGCCGCTCGGGTACATGGAGGCTTCAATGGTGGCTGGTAAACCGGCCGCTCGTGTACATGGAGGCTTCAATGGTGGCTGGTAAACCGGCCGCTCGGGTACATGGAGGCTTCAATGGTGGCTGGTAAACCGGCCGCTCGGGTACATGGAGGCTTCAATGGTGGCTGGTAAACCGGCCGCTCGTGTACATGGAGGCTTCAATGGTGGCTGGTAAACCGGCCGCTCGGGTACATGGAGGCTTCAATGGTGGCTGGTAAACCGGCCGCTCGGGTACATGGAGGCTTCAATGGTGGCTGGTAAACCGGCCGCTCGGGTACATGGAGGCTTCAATGGTAGCTGGTAAACCGGCCGCTCGGGTACATGGAGGCTTCAATGGTAGCTGGTAAACCGGCCGCTCGGGTACATGGAGGCTTCAATGGTGGCTGGTAAACCGGCCGCTCGGGTACATGGAGGTTTCAATGGTGGCTGGTAAACCGGCCACTCGTGTCCATGGAGGTTTCAATGGTGGCTGGTAAACCGGCCACTCGTGTACATGGAGGTTTCAATGGTGGCTGGTAAACCGGCCACTCGGGTATATGGAGGTTTCAATGGTGGCTGGTAAACCGGCCGCTCGTGTACATGGAGGTTTCAATGGTGGCTGGTAAACCGGCCGCTCGTGTACATGGAGGTTTCAATGGCGGCTGGTAAACCGGCCACTCGTGTACATGGAGGTTTCAATGGTGGCTGGTAAACCGGCCGCTCGTGTACATGGAGGTTTCAATGGCGGCTGGTAAACCGGCCACTCGTGTACATGGAGGTTTCAATGGCGGCTGGTAAACCGGCCACTCGTGTACATGGAGGTTTCAATGGTGGCTGGTAAACCGGCCGCTCGTGTACATGGAGGTTTCAATGGTGGCTGGTAAACCGGCCGCTCGTGTACATGGAGGTTTCAATGGCGGCTGGTAAACCGGCCGCTCGTGTACATGGAGGTTTCAATGGTGGCTGGCAAAATAGCCACTCAGGCAAATGGAGGTTTGAATAGTTGCTGGTAAAATGGCAGCAAGGGTTAAAAGGGTTAAAAAGTCCAATCTTTGGTGTGCCTTACCGGCCAACACCTGGGAGGTCTTGCTCCATTTCAATTTGTAATCAATCATTGGACCCAAATAGTTGTTCAGGAAATTTTCGACACGATGGCCATGAATGATGAAAGGTTCATGGTGACTTGGTAAGCATCTAAAATAAAAATAAAACATACCACCCCCCCCCCCGCACCCACCGTGGGGTCAGAGGTCAGGTCAGCTATGGGAGCATGCACTGGAGCAGCATGTCGCTGTGTCCACTTTCTGTCCACTTACTCCAGGGGCCTCCGTCTAGCCATCCCCCAGGCGCCTGGCATATCCCCATCTCCCTGAGATGTTGATCAAACTGCTGCAACCACAAAGCACGTGGTCAGTCCATTGGCCTCTTCCACTGACAAGGCTTCCTCGCAGAGAATCTGCTACCGTCAGGAAAACGAGCCACATGTCCATACAATCGCAGCTGACGCTCACA
Source organism: Eptatretus burgeri (assembly GCF_056783735.1). NCBI lineage: Eukaryota > Metazoa > Chordata > Myxini > Myxiniformes > Myxinidae > Eptatretus > Eptatretus burgeri. The sequence continues at coordinate 42,723,789 of NC_140978.1, read as the reverse complement.
GACTATGCAGGCAACAAATCTCATTTGAGTCTCAGCAACTGCTTGTTGGACACAAAGTCCGACCAGCGAGAGCCAAGGATTCTCGGAAGAGACCTGGTACCAAAGAATTATGCCTCCGTCTCAGATCCCTGGTCAGAGTCCAAGTCTCACATCCATAGAGCAAAACTGGAAGCACTAAGGACCTGAAGACTCAGACTTTCGTCCTCCCGCACAGGTACTGACAGCGCCACACCCCACGATCCATTGAATCTATGACTCCCCAGGCCCAACTCAGATGTCGATTGACCTCTGGCTTACAGCCAGGAGAGATGTGAATATCACTGTTCAGGTGAGTGAATATCTCTGTGACCTCAACATCCTCACCACAAACATGTACAGGCAGGATAGCAGCATCCAAGATGTCATTGAAAGCCTGGATCTTAGTTTTGACCCAGGAAACCTGTAATCCCAGCGGCTCCAACTCCTCATTCAGCACCTCGAGGGCCCCCAAAAGGATATCTAGAATCTCCGCAAGGAAGACTGCATCATCTGCGAAATCAAGGTCAGAGATCTTGACATTCCAAACGATGCACCACAGCTTGATCTCTCCCAAATCCTCCCCAGAATCCAGTGCATACAAGTGCTGAAAAGTGTGGGGGCCAGTACTCACCCATGTTGAACTCCAACAACTGGAAATAACTCAGAGATGGCATCACCAAATCTCACAGCACTCTCAGCACGAGAGTGTAGTTCAGACATCAGATGGATCAATTTGGTGGCACCCCACAAAGACCAGGAATCCTCCAGAGGGCATGCCGATTCACTGAATCAAACACTTTGCAGAGAGTAACATCGGTTGCAAGCAGCCCCTGCCGAAACTCCCGTCTGCGTTCGATGAGGACCCGATAAGCAATGATACAGTCAATCGTTGACCTCTTTGGTGTAAAGCTTGACTGCTCTGGACGCTGGTGCTCAAGCAGATGGTGGCGAACCCTATCAATACTTATTCGAGCAAAGACCTTGCCCGGCACTGAGAGCGGCAACATCCCTCAGCAGTTGTTGCAGTCATGGCAATCACCCTTCCCTTTCCAGAGAGGACAACAAGGCCCCTTTTCCAGTCAGTTGGGATGATGCCTGTGTTCCAGGCAAAGCACAGAACTGCAGATCGCGACACGAGTGCAGCATTTCCACCAGCTTTGAGAAATTCAGCGTGGATGTCACAGATCCCAGGAGCTTTACCCCATTTCAACCGATTCACCACAGCCTGTGTTTCCACAAACAAAGGTGTATCACAGTTCATTGGAGGGTCAGCAATTGGGATAGTAACACCTGTGAAATCCAAATCAATAGCTGGTGGGTCAGACTAGTACAGCCGTTCAAAGTAACCGGCCCAGTGGGCCTTCCCTTCGCACTCCTCTGTCAAGAGCCCACCACCCTCCGCTCTAACTGCAGCACACCGAGGGACGGGCTTGGACGAACGCAATGCGTGAATTCCCCTGTAAGCGGGAGTAGGATCACCTGTCCACAGGTGATGCTCTTCCCCCTCACCGATTCCTCACACATAGGCCTCCTTGTCCACCCAAAGTGCACGTACAGTTTTACGCCTCAGCTCCCTGAACAGCTCAGCTCTGCCAATCAGCCTGACCCTGCGACTCTGGTCAATGGTATCCAGTGTGCCTTGAGAGACAAAAGTTTTCTTCACCTTCCGGTGAGTTCCAAGACATCTCCCGGCAACATCAAGGACGGTGGTCTTGAAGGCACTCCGCAACTCTTCAGGATCCCCCAAAGCACTCAGACCCCCCCATATCACCACTCAGCCTGTTCGCAAACTCCTCAGATACCCTCTCATCCTTGAGCTTGCCAACATCCAGCCAAGGCTGGGATGGTACCATTCTCCTGGATTTAAGCTGAAACTTCAGAGTTGCCACAACAAACTGGTGGTCGGTATTGAGGAACAGCACTCTGGTAGACCCTGCAGTTCTGGATCATCCTCCAACCACCATCAACGAGGACATGGTCAATCCCTTTTGCCACACCGCCAGTGTTGGAATTCCAAGTCCAGCGATGAGCTTGTGGGCACTGAAACCATGAACTCGCCACCCTAAATCCATGACTTCTTGCAAAGTCAAGGAACTTGGTGCGATTCTGGTTCACAGTTCCAAACCCATGGGGACCAACACATGTCTCATAACCATCCCTCTCAGTTGCAGTTGATGCATTGAAATCCCCCAAGACTAGAAGAGTATCTCGTCTTGGGCACTGATCAACCACAGACTCGAGCATGGCATCGAATGCATCCTTCACGGTGAGGTCACTCGCCTCAGTCGGAGTATAGACAGAGACCAGGGAAACGACACACAAGGAGTGCCGAATCCTTAGTCTCATAATACGCTCGTTGACCGGTGTTACCTCAATCATTGGAGTCAGCAAAGTGGACACAGCTACAGCAACTCCTTGGGCATGGTAGCCATCAGAGCGACCAGACCAATAGTAAATAGTAAATGGGCAGACACAAAAAAATCATGGGAGTCAGCCGACTGGACACAGTAACAGCAACTCCTTGGATACAGTCGCCATCAGAGTTACCAGGCAGGTAGTTGGTGTTGCCACCCACCATAGTAGGGTAAGAATACTGATTCTGGCTCACTTTTCCCCATGTAAATGAATGGGGGATTTTCAGCGATTTATATTTTTTTTCCCTAAAAATAAACCCCCCTTTTTATCCCAAGGTATATTTATTTGTCTCCCCTTTTAACTTGGAGGTTGAACCTCATTGAATTGAACACCTGGGGGTTGAACAGCTCACTCATTGAACCTATAAAGATTTGTTCATTCTCAAATTCCTTCAATAGTTTAATTTTCTTTGCACAATAATCCCCATCTAAAATATTGACAAACAAAACATTTGAATCTTTATATTTTTTAAGATACCCCTTTTGTGCCATTACGAAATGATAAACTTCTCTTAATGCTCTTGTTTGACCACCTCCTGAGCCACATATCATTTTGAGATTATAGTAAATTGTTTTTTCATTGTTCAATTGATAACCATCAAAGTTTTCAGTCCATTCAAGGATATTCATTTTTTTCTTTACATCCTCTAACTTACTAGTTTTTAAATTAATTCGCTTATTTGTTTTATTTACCTTTGTTTTAGTTATTTTTTCAATAAGACTTATTTGATATTTTTCACATTCATTATGTTTTCCATTTATATACCAAGACTGAGATTTTCTCCACTCTTTAGTTTGATTAATACTTGGTTTAACCATTTATATATTGTGAAAAAACCACAAGTGTAGCCCTTAAAAACCCTAACCCATCTTCCCATCGTTAAAACATAATCTATTTTATACACTCTATCATACAATATCCATATGGAACACAGTCTATTCCATTATCTAAAATAAATCTCTTATCATCAAAGGCTCCTAATGCCTTTTTATTTACTTCTTCACTATATATGTTATGTTTATAACTTCTTATTGTATTCATTTTCCTATATTCTTGCTTCTTATTCATCAAACAATTATAATAATTTCTAAAAGTTATTGATTTCTTTATTACATATTTCTTTATTCCCTTTAACCTCTTATCAATCTGTTCACCATACTTATAAGCATATGCCTTTGCTCTCAATCCAATAAACTCACTCATTACTTTTCCACCCAACTCATCCTTAAACTTACCAATAACCTTTTCATTCTTTTTGGAAAAATAACTCACTCTTCTTGCTGAAATTACTTGTATCATATACTCCAATATTTTTCTTCATATCTTCATAAACATCATCAGTTTTTATATCTAGGATAAAACTATCAGTATCCATATACAACAATGAAACATTTTCACCATACTCTTTCTTTAAGTCATTATACAAATAATCATACATCAATATCTTTGATAAATCAAGAACTGCTGTTCCAATATAAATTGGTTTATCCATTACAATACTTTCCTTTTTCATATGAATTGCAGAAAAGTTGACTGAAAAACCCTCTTTTCTCTCAAAACTTGGTTTATTTATCAATCTCGAAGCTTCTTTCCAAGATGTTGCTAATCTAATGTTTTGCCTGTTTCTAACATTTTCCATAGTCTTTCCAAATACAGCATTATTCATTAATTTATAAAAGTCCCCTTCAAATTTTACTTTTGTATTTGCTCTCATATCTGTATTGAATTGAATATACTTTTTCACCCAAGGACTTTGTTTAAATTTTAAACTCTATGAATTTTAGCTACTCTCAATCCTTCTCTCAAAAACTGTTTTCAGCTTCTCTGATGCAAAACATATCCCTCTTTATCATAGAATGTTGTTAATAACTTTTCTGTTGATTTACCTTTAATATTAAAACTTTTATGATAATCACTTAACCATTCTTTCTTTGGAGTTTCTTTCTCACATGCAAAGGAAGATCTTTATGCTTATTATGAAGATCACTCGGGTACCTCAAATCAACTTCAAAATAATAACCTTCTTCTTCGTCATTCAATTCCTCTTGAGAAGAAATAACAATATTCATCAAAGCCTTTTCATAATTCTTTTCTTCCACCCACTCTAATTTTACCATAAGGTAGAGATTGAGACATTGCCCATCCATACAAATTATTAGCATCAAAATACATCAAATAATTACTATCTTTTTCACTATCATAATTTGGGAGATATTTATTATTTGCTTTAGCATATCTTTTTGAACATACTTGTGATATTCCACCTCTCTTGGACTTCTCAATCATCAAAAGCATATCCACATCACTGATTAAATCTATATCTTGTTTTGTCATTTTCAACATTGCACTCCAAGCTAAACCAGGAGCTGTGAAATAGTGGGCAGGATCTAACCCATAACAATTTTTATTATGACAGAGTGATCTAAAAGCTTCAAACACATCAGCTAACAATAAAACATCTGTTTTTAGATATAAATCGTGATATTCTCCAAGGTTCTTTATCTTAAATATTTTCCATATTTCTTGTGCGTGTTTATATTCCTTATCACTTATCTCTTCTTCATAAAGGTTATTATAGAAACTTTCTTTTGAAGGAAGTTGTGTTTCTTTAAATCTCATAAATGAATCCATATAATCATAAGGATAAATTCAGTTACTTGTAAGAATTTTCTCTTTACTTTGAATTTCATTCTTTGTTTGAATTTCCTCTCTCGTAAGAATTCCTTCTTTAATCAGAATTTCATCTTTAATCTGAATTTCCTCTTTAGTGAGAATTTCCTCTTTTGGAAAGAATGAATTAAGATTTGGAAAAGAGTCCGTGGAGCTTAGATTTGATGCAGGTAGGCTAGTAGTGTTCCCATAAACTTGTAAGAATCTAAAAACCTAATACGAGTTATAGGTTTTGTGAATATAATTTTTGATAATGAAATATAATTTTGACTTGTGTTTGTTATGTCATAAATATTCCCTGGTGTTTTTGAAAGTTCATTTATAAATAGATGTGTATCATAGTTGGCGCTGTTGTGAAGAAAGACTGGAATAAAAGAAGGTAATTTATAATTAAGATTACAACAGGAATGAGCGGGACCTCTATATTTACCAGTAAGATGACAATGGTCTCTAACTTTAAACTCCTTAATTTCCCCCTCACAAATATGACAGATATTGTTCATTCTAAATTCTAATTTTTCTTCTTTGGTTAATTTCATCGGTTCATTTGTTTCTTTCATTAATTTAGTGAGTCTTATACAATCCTTTTCTAATCGTTTTACAAACTCTTGTGAAGCATTTTTTCCACGATAATGTTCAAGTTTGTTATACTTTTCTCCAACAGATGATTTGATATAATAACAAAACCACAAGGAATATGTTTTTGATATTTATTTGTATATGGTTCTTTTGGATTAGGAGAAGCAGTATTTATCTTTTTAAGGATACATTCAAAATCAGCGTATATCACAAATGGGTGCATGATAGATTTATTATAATCTTCAAAATAAATCTTTCACCAGGTTTAGGCATTGTAATTACAGCTGATTTATGATTACTACAATATTTTGAATGTTGTTCTAATCGTTCTTTTGTATGAAATGAATTAAGACATCGCTTACAAGGATATATTTTGTTTGCTGTTCTGAATACCTGAGAAGAGATTAATCTTGATAAATTATTGATGTATGTGTAATGTGAATTCTTTCCAACACTAAAATATAAAAGGTCAATGTGTGTTTCTTCATTTTTATAGTTGTTTGAAATTTTTAATATTTGAACTTTGTTTGTATCCGTTAATCCATATACATTAATAGAAAGATTATTCTTTTTCTCAAATTTAGGAATATCTGTTAATGGCATTGGGAATTTAAAATCTTTAATGTCCAAGGTATTCTCATATTTCATATATTGTTTTACTCTTTCTGAATTACATTTTGGTGGATGTAAGTGAGCAAGAACAGACCAGAGAAAACATTTATTATCATTGTTCTTAATATTAACAACTGCCTTCTTTAGTTTTATTTCTTTTGGTAATTCAATATAAGAAGAAGCTTTAAGAGGGTTTGATTTTAGAATGTGTATATCTAAAAAGATGATTTTTTTAATATTGAATCCACTTCCTACCACTGTATTATCAACATCCTCCTCTTGTCTTGATAGTTCTTCATAAACCCCACTATTCAAAAAATCTTGAAATGATGTTATAAAATGAAGATCTGTTCTCATATAAGGAGTTTGTTCTTCATCTTGTCTTTTCATATTCATTTTCACTCCCATATAAAACTTTAAAGTTTTTATTTCTTTTAATGTCTTTTTAATAAATTTTTCAACATCGGGTTTCACTATTTCAATTGATTCAGCTATTGATGATGGACCGGGTTCTCCAAATTGAAAAATCCTTATTTTTATATGCCCTTTAAATGCCTCATCAGTGTTTTTAATATAATAGTCTCCCTTTACTTTAAACTCATTTTTCTTGTGTTTTTGTGATTGAAGATGTTGATTATAACTACTCTTCAAAACATCCTTTGAACAGATATCACAATGTTTTCTTTCCAACTCAAGAGGAGATATTTGATGAAATAGATTAAATGTGTGTTTGTTGGTTCGGAGGTGTTTTCTATAATGTTTATATTCGTGATTACAAACATCGCAGTACGTTGTATTCACCATATTTATAGAATAAAACTTTGCTTAAACTAAAATTTTCTTGATGAAAATTTCGTTTAATTTATAGGTGAATCTGTGCTTAAAAACATTTTATCCTCCAACTTTTTCACTTAATAAATACAATGTTTCAAGACACAAAAGACAAGTTTCAATCAATCTCTTCATCTGTTAAAGATACTGAGAAATATGTCAAGGATGTAAAATTGAACAAAGATAAATATAACAACTATTGGATAAAAACTATTATGGTAAATAATATGAGTTCTTCAATTTCCTTCAGTGGAAGGGCTTTTAGTATACCTGGTAGAACATCAATTAAAGTATCTCTAACAAAAGTTTCTCCTCTCCTTCTAGTAATATATTCAAACTAGAAAAAGCAATGAAACAAGAAAAAGTATCAAAGAACAAAAACCTTATGGATGAAGCTTTAGAAAGAAAAGATAAGACCATCTGTAATATGCAAGGAGAAATTTGTATTTTTTTCAACAACCTTAAAGATGTAAATCTTGATGAAATAAAGGATGTTAATATATCAGGTGAAATGACATTTCGCTCAATAGTAGTTAACGATAATTTTAAAATTACCTTTAATATAAAAAATGTTGTCGTTGAATCTGATAATGAAAAAAAGTATATCGATATCGATGGTAATATACAACTGAAAGTATAGATGAATTTCAGTTTAAGTAAAGTTTTACTTTATAAATATGCTAGACTTTCCTGATTCTACATATGACAAATTTGAGAATTGTCCTGCGTGTGAAAGACAGGGATTAAACACAGAGTCAAAAGCCTATAAACAATGTATATTCTGTGATTATCTTCTAATTAATGATAATAAAAAATATAAAAAGGAAAATAATTCTTTTAGATTTACACCAAAATGAATTACTTTACAAGATTGATTAGAGAAATGAATGTAAAGTATGAGGATGATAACACACCTTTCCTCATAAGGGAAGAAACTGAACGTATAAGAGAAATGTTCAAAGGATTGTTGTTGTATATTATTCATGGATGTAATTTTCAGGGAAATATCAACACAAGATATTGTATAAAATAAAATAATGGATTATCTTGAAATTAAACCTGAACTTAGGATAAAATATAGAGTTTCTAAAAAGCCAATAATAAATTAAATAATCTGTTTTTCAAATATATAAATGAATGATTTTTTACCTATTTGGGAAAATAAGATAAAATTTAACAACCATAAAAATCTCCCAAATTCATTAAGATGTCTCATAGTTGGTTCAAGTGGATGTGGAAAACCTGCTTACTTTTAAAAATGCTCCTCACTCCCAACTTTTTAGATTATGATAATTTAATAATTTTCACAAAGTCGAGTTTTCAACCAGAGTATCAACTACTCTCACAAGGTTTTAATGCTGGTCTTCAAAAAGAAGATATAATAGGTTTATTTAAACGTCAAAAAACCTAAATGATTATAACATTGAAGATATAATTCAACTATTTTGTGATACACAGAGATGTAAAAAGAAATCAAATCTTATAACTTGTATTCTTAGTGATAATACGGATGATATACCGTCTCCCAAGATTTGGATAAATCAAAAAAGAACCTCGTTATCTTTGATGATTGTGTTAATGAGAGAAACCAAACGGTAATGGACAGCTACTACACAAGAGGGAGACATTCTTCTTGTAATTGTATTTATCTTAGTCAATCGTACTTTCAACTTCCTCGTCAGCTCCATCAGAAACAATGCTAATACTTTTATTTTATTCAAGTTAAATTCAATAGATATCAATAATTTTTGGAGAGATAATTGTTCTACATTATGTAGTAAAAAGAAATTTGAGGGATTATATGAAGCACACGACTGAAAAATATAAATATATTGTTGTGAAACAAGATGAGATATTAAGGGATATATTTTTTGTTTTATAAACAATTACATATATAAATGACAACTATTATTATAAATCTTGTGGGTAAATCTGCTTCTGGAAAAACTTTCATAAATCAAGGTTCTTGTGTAGTACAAATGAGAATATTGTAAATTTACTTAAAAACACCCCGTGATACGCATTGTATCAACAACAACTAGAGCAATAAGACCTGGAGAAGTAAAAGGTGAAGATTATCACTATATTTCAGTGGAGGAACATATGCGATTGAGGAATGAAGGACAAATATTTGAGGAGGTTTCTCTTGGTACAACAAAATATTCACATTGTAAGAGTGAGTTAAAGAAACTAAAATCTGGTGGTGTTGGGATATTAGAAACTAATCCAGAAGGAACGAGACAAATTATTAAATATCTGAGCGGAGTGAAGATTTTATCATTCGGTTTTGATGTTGATGAAGAAACTCAACACAAACGTATGAAAAGCAGAGATGCAAGGATTAGTGAAGAAGAAATTACAACTCGCATTAATGTTAATAAAGAATTTGATGAAATATTTAAAGAAAAGGATTTATTTGAACACATCTACTTGAATGATGAAGAAAAGGAAAATTTCCCTGTTGATCTTTACAATTCATTAAATGATATTTTACAATAAATAAATGGATACAAAAGAAAGAGCAAGAAGATTTAAGGAACATCAAGAGTTGGTTTCAAAAGTTGTAAAACAACAGGAAGACATAAAGAAGAAACGCAGACAGAAACTAACGGGCGAAGAAGCATTTGAAAAAAAACAAGAGAAATTTTTTAAACCACTTTTAAAAACTTCCCAAGAAAAAATGAAAGATGTTTCCACAGTTCCCAAAGTAGAATATACTCCTAGAAAGCTTGAAATGTTAAAAGATTTCAGTCAAATGACGGAGGAAGAATTAGAGCATGTAGGAGAATTAGAATATGATGTTGAAGGTTTATTTCAACAAGTGGAAGAGTTTAATCAACCCCTGATTATATTGTCAATGCTGTTCAAAACAATGAATATTCAGCGGATTCAAAAACCAAAGCAGGACTCATTACAACAGAACAACCAGCAATATTTCATCTTGTTAAAGAAAAGGTATTGATATTTAATGATGAATTAAGGTTCTTAAGTTCTGCTCAACCCCTGTTAAACTAACTCCGAGATTAATGTTTCTTCTCACAAAAGATGGAAGACAAGGTTCAACTGTGAGGGATGAATCAAAGTATATTGATAAACCATTGGATATGGAAAATAATGATGATAGAGTATATATTGATTTGCTGAACACTCTAAATTATAAGGTTATTCTTTCTGGTAAAAGTAGGAAGAATGAGAAGGAGAAACACATTATTCAGGCTTTAAGTATCCTTGGTTCAGGTATTAGTTTTCTTCCAAATGACCCATCGCAATTAGTTAATAGACTGTTATTGTTGTTCGGCAGTAAGAAGGTTGGAAATAACAATTGTTTTAATGAAGCATCAGCCATTTTAGACCAGTTGATGAACATGAAAATAATTAATAAATCTCAATATAAAGACATTTTATCTCATATTAAATAAGATGAGAAGCACAATCCTGAGTTTTAATTTCACAACAAGCGACCACACATCTTCATTCCCATACCCACTACAACTTGACACAACAAAAGAATATGAGGCATCTTTATTGTCCATGGAGACTTATAATACCTTATTTAATATAACCGAGAAAATGACAAGTTTAGTTATAATCCGGGAAGTGGATACAAAACGATAACAGTCTCAATTCGAGCATACGAGATTTCTCAAATATCTTCCGAAATTGCTCGTCTTATGAAAGAACAGGGTGATGAACCAAAAAATATTGTTATAAACATTCAAAAACATACTTCAAAATCAACGATTAAAGTTAAAAATAACTACAAGGTTGATTTCACAATTGATAATTCATTTAGAGAGTTATTAGGTTTCTCCTCAAAAAAGATTGAAACTAATGGGACGTTTACAGTGATAATGTCATTCAAATATCCTCAGGAATAAATTCGGTGTTAATTCACTGTGATTTGATTGATGGTGCTTATAATGATGGATTAAAAACAAATACAATATTTTCATTCAGCGCATACTCAACCCCAATTGGTTATAAATTCAATATGGAGCCTAAAAATTTGGTTTATTCTACCTGTGTCAGGAAAACCATACACAGAGTAAATTTTAGGATAACCAACCAAGATAATCGTGTGATCTCTTTTAATGGAGAAGTTATATCCATCAGAATTCACCTACGTGAAGTTTTTCAATAAATAAATACGATGGTTATTGTGAGGAAGCACGAGTTGGGAAAATATAAAATAATTACAGGGGATGGGATGTTCCTTTCCCGTACTACAAGGGTGAAGGTATGTATCTTGGTAGAGGATACTATAAACCTAAGAGACAAAGGGGTGTCGGACATCAATTTAGAGGAGATGGGATAATTGATACTCTCATGGGTATTGGTTCAACTATTCTTAAACATAAAGACCTAATTGGTTCAACTGCTTCTGCTGTGGGAAATGTAGCAGGTGCTGTAAAGAGTATAAAAGATGCTCAGAAAGAATCTCATAAATTACAAGCAATAAAAGAAATTAAGAAAGGTAAAACTCAGTTGTCCCCCCAAGAACGACAGAAAATAATTCAAATACTTGGATCAGGGTTTCAAAAGTTTTAACATCTTTTTCCTAAATAAATACAAGTATGGAAGCAATTGATAGTATGTATGATTTGGATGATACTATTACTATTTCAAACTCCAAAAAAAAAGAAAATTACTTCAAGGTAAATGCAATAACTGGAACAGACTGGAATACAAATGGTACAAAAAGTTTTGAAATAAATAATCAACAAACCTATTTGAATCTCTCCGAAAGTTTCTTGTTGTGTAAATTTAAATTCACTAAGGCTGGGAATAACACAAACGCTACACTTGTAAATGATTTCTTCTGGAAAATGTTTGATAGTGTGCGATTGTATATTGGAACACAAGAAGTTGAAGCTGTTGATTATGTCTCTGCTGTATCTGAAATGATGAAATTTACACTCTATACATTCAGTGATAGAATGGGAAAGGGGTCTGTCGAAGGTTTTATTCCTGATATGTCAACGGGAACAAACACAGACCCTGGGTATACTCAAAGGAAAGGAATGTATAATGATGATACAAAAGCAGAAAATAGTTTTACTGTGGCAGTTCCTCTTAAAGGTATATTTGGATTTTGTGATTATGATAAAGTTCTGTATGGTCTTAAAATTAGATTTCAACTACAAAGGAATGATAATGAAAATAGATTGCTTTTTGGTGTTGGTAATGCTTTTGGTGATCAGAATAAATTTGTAATTGAGGAGATGAGTTGGTATATCAGTGAATATACTCCCTAATCTTAAAACAGAAGAGATGTTGAATCGAAGACTTAACTCAAAACCACTCAGTGTATCATACCTCAAAAGAAGATGTCAACACGTTAAACTCAATCAAACTACTTACACGTGGAATTTGGGTGTTCTGGAAGGAAAGCCACGATATCTGTGGATGATTTTTAAAAAGCCAGATGGTGATACTGCGACTGATAAGAATAATGCATTGAGTGATAATGCTAAGGTGAAACAACTTCGCGTTTCTCTAGATGGAACATTTTATCCACGAGATAGATTGGAAATTAATTGTGGAAAACATGATTTTGTTGAAGCATACAAGTCTTACCAAAAGGTGTGTGAAAGTAATGGAAATAAAGAACCTATTTTGGATATGACAGCATTTAAAAGTTTGTATACAATCTATACGTTTGACCTGAGCGCTCAAAAAGAAACTATAAAGTCTAATCGAGTGGATACTTCCCTATACATTGAAAGAGGAGAGAGTGAAGAAGTTGATACATATTGTTTGCTTTTGGAAGAAACAGAATTGCAGATTAATACAGATAATGGTGTGATGATTAGTCTCACATAATTTTTTTTGTTAAATAAATGAGTGGCAAAGTACCAACTGGGGTATATGTTAATCAAATCAATCTTCATAAACTATCATCTTGTGTTCAAAATCAAAAGCCTTGTACGATTAACGTTAATACAATTCAGAGAAAAGGAGCAGTAAGAATTGATGTTTTGCTCACAAGAGAACAGGTTAAAATCTTGAATGACACTGGCTCACTTAAAATTAAAATGACAAAACCAATGTTAAAAAATATTCAATAAGAGAGACGAGTGGAGGATTTCTCCCATTTCTAATTCCTTTATTTGCTGGGTTTAAGTGCGGTTGGAGCATTGACGGGTGGTATTTCAACAGCGGTCAAAACTGCCAATCTAAAGGAAGGCTCAACTCCAGGCTCAAAAAGAATTGGAAAGACATAACAAAGAGTTGGAGAAACAAATTAGTGGAAGTGGTGTAATTGTAGATTTTGCTGAAAAACTTGAAGGTCTGCCTGATAAAGCGAGATTGTTAGTTGGAGATATGCTTTCTTCTATAGCACAAGCAGGTGTAAAATTAACGAAAAGAGGTAATGGATTATATCTTTCTAATAAATAAATGAGCATTGATGAGTGGTTGAAAGAATTTGGAAAGAATACAACATCAAATTTACAACTTGCCAAATATTGTAAGAAATTAAAATTCATAATGTGGTTATTTGTATGAGAGATGAATTAACAAATGTGTCGAAACATACAAAGAATATTATTATGAACTTAGAAGATAATGATGGGAACGGTTCTCATTGGGTTTGTATTTTTAATAGTCAAGACAAATATTATTTTGATAGTTTTGGTCTTCCACCACCTGTTGAAGTCATAAAATTCTTACAGAATGGTGTTTATCAAACATTTCAAGTCCAAGAATTAAATTCCAAGTGTTGTGGTCAATTATGTCTATATGTGTTATTTCAACTCAACAAAAATAAAAAATTTTATGATATTATTTTTAATCTAATATAAATGACTTATGTTGGTAAAGATGGTTCTATCTTTGGTGTATCTCAAGAACTGGATATTGATTTATCAAATTATTATACAAAGGCACAGGCTGAACGATATAAATATAATATAAACAAAAATATTAACATGAAAAATGCTTATAAATTAAAAATTATCCAAGCCCGACTGACGCGAATGACTTGGTGAGATTAAGCGATTTATCACAATATATATACTTAAATAAAACGGCTGTGTATTCTAAAGATACAGAAGTGTTGATATTATCTCCAGGTCATACAGAATTCACAGTTCGAATTAAAATAAATTTTTATAAAGAAGGGCGTATCGTTTGTATGAGAATAGAACAATGGGGGGTATGATATGAATGATTTAGGGTATAATTGGTCATTTAAAATTAACCTCGAAGACCTGGAACAATTAAATCAGTCTCGTAAGGAAGAATATTATCCACTTGGTATCGAGAATGAGTTTTAGTGGAGCCACGATTAGTAAACAACAAATAAAAGAATTTAATAAGGGTAAATATAATAATGGTTTTGCCCTTGTTTATCTCATGAAAACAGAAAAAACAGGATTATATATATAATAAGTAAGGAAATACAAAATGATTTAACTATGGGAAGATGGGGAGGTGTTTCGTGCCATAATATTATTCTAACATATATTTCTAATACATAAATGACAGCAAGAAGGCTTCAAGAAAATTATCATTTCTTGGTTCAAGCATACCTTCAAGAAAAGGGTATTCGGTATTTTAATAAATATGTTCTACAACATAAGAATGAGGTATTTTCAATAAAAGATTGGCATTATGCTGATGTTGATAAACCAACAACTTTAGATTTAATTAGAATGTTAAATAATGAAAAAATTATAAGGTTAAGAAAAGGTAAGGCTCTTTTAGAAATTCAAAAGAAATTTTATTGGTATCCTGTTGTAAAAAAAATTATTTTGGATACAGGAATAACAAGAAATCCTGATGAATATATGTATAATATTCTATGGGGTGTAAACGATTCAAGTATAGTAAGGGATGAGGAAGGAGTTGAAGAAGAGAGGGAAGAGGAGGAAAAGGAGGAGGAGGAGAGAGAGAAGGAGGAAAGAGAGAAGAGAGAGAGGGAGGAAAGAGAGAGAATGAATAAATATCAAAATATGGAAACCAGTGAGATTCAAAAAGAATAGAGGTATTAAAGAAATTAACTTATCTCACCAGGGAGGAATACAAAGAATTAAAAAGTCTATTTGCAATACTTTCGACAAGACTATCGACATCGAGAAGACATGTATTTTAATTCAAGTTTTTTCTTAAATAAATGGAGGAGAGTGAAGGCATTTCTAAGGATTCTTTATGTTTTAAAAATTAAGATTCAAATGTGCATGTTGGAAACTAAAAAGGTTTTTGCACTCTGCAGGAATTTTTCTCATAAATAAATGAGTTATTGTCTCAAATGTAAAAAGAAAACTAATACTAAAAAATATTTCATATATTAAAAGTAAAAATAACAGGGTTATACAAAAAGGTATATGTTCGGTGTGTGGTTCAAAAAAAAAATCAATTTATCTCCAAACACAAACTCGGAGGAGATATACAAAAGTTTTTATCAGGAAGTAAATTTACAACTACTGGAATACCAGGGGAATTACATCTTCCAGGGTATTCTTTCTGTGGTCCAGGCACAAACTTGGATAAAAGATTAGATGAGGCAGACAATCCTAAATCCTGGAGTAAACCAATCAATAGAGTTGATGAAGTGTGCATGAGACACGATATTGATTATGGGAATACCACAACGTTGGAAGAAAAGCATGAAGCCGATAGAGAAATGTTATATAATTTGTCTCTGATACAAAATCCAACCTTGAGAGAAAAGTTGATAGGTTCATCGTGAAGAAGATGATTAGTGCTAAATTGAAACTTGGACTTGGAAATTCAAAAAACTTATAGGCTCTAATGATGCCATTAAGACTGAAGAGCAATTAGCTGATGAATTACATAAACCAATATTCACAAAGTTTCAGAGAAGGAAAGTTTATTCCAAGGAAGTTGATTATATCTGGTCTGCTGATTTGATTGAACTCAATAATGATAAGGGGTACAAGTATGCTTTAACCGTTATTGATTTGAGGAGTAGATATGCGTGGGTTGTCCCTTTAAAAACAAAACAGGTAATACTCTTGTGTTAGCTTTTCAACAGATATTTAATAAAAGTAAGAGAAAACCTAAGAAATTGTGGACTGATGAGGGTAGAGAGTTTTATAACAAGACATTTATGAATTTTTTAAAAAATAACAGTATTACATTATACAGTACCTTTAATGAAGTGAAGGCAGTTGTTGTTGAACGTTTTAATCGTACCTTAAAAGAGAGACTATATAAAAAATTCACACAACTCGGTTCACAACAATGGTTATCTTTTATTCAGGATATTGTGGATAAGTATAATGACACGATTCACACGTCAACGAATATGAAGCCATCAGAAACATTTACAAAATTAAAATATGAAAAAGAGATTAATGTCAGAAAACCTAAGTTCAAAGTTGGTGATATCGTAAGAATATATAGGTGGAAATCTCATTTTGAAAAGGGTTTTACTGAACGATGGACGAAAGAACTTTTTAAAATTGTTGATGTAATAGATACAGTTCCTTGGACTTATAAAATATATGATTTGGAAGGGGAAGAGATTTTAGGTTCATTTTATTCACAGGAATTACAAAAGACAAAACTAAGCAGATAATACACCTTTGTGGACACTCGAGGGCCAAGTCCGAGGTGTATAACAGTATATAATGTGTGTCAAGGGGGACGTTCTTAGATCTGTGAACCCCAAACACAGAATCCTCAACTGAATAGTCAAGGCTTAACTTTTGTTTGTGTGTGTCAATGCCAACGCACTCTCTTGATACCCTTGTCTGTGGGAAAACTGTAAATTGTGCGAGAGCCATGAGGAGAGGAACAAATTTGCAGACCGCACCCATATGATCCTAGTCCGTGCAGCCCGGGTGATTGGGCCAGTTTTGCCACAAATCACGGATGAGGAATTCGGATCTTTGGCGTGGAGCACGGCCCAGCAGGAATATCCCATGCTGGGACCGGTGTACGAGTGTGTCTGGGCAGGTAAAAGACCCAGTGGGGTGGAAGTCACTCCCTCATTGCGTGAATAAAGGTGTACTGAACTCAATGGAAAACTCTGGAATTGAAGGACAACATCTTGTTTCACAAGTGGGTGGAAATTCCCTCTGATAAAACTTCCTGGTATGTAATAGTCCCAGACAAATTCAAAACCAAAATTTTACAACAGGTGCATGATACCCACCCTGGCAGACATTTGAGGAGGACAAAGACAACATCTTGGGTCCACTGGCAGTTCTATTAGGTTAATACAGGGCACGATATACAGGACTGGCATTCAGCATGTGATGCCTGTGCTGCTTAAAAGGGACGGGCATGGATGATGAGGGTCCTCCCTTGAGCAGGTGGCTATGGACATCCGAGGTCCACCACCCCGCACCCGCCAAGGTAACGATTACATGCTCGTGGTCATCGAGTCTTACACACTCCCAAACCAAGATGCCGGGTTGTGGCACAGACTTTCGTGGAAGGATTTCTATGCCAGCATTGGATTCCAGAAGAGCTGCACATAGACCAGGGACAAAATTTTGAAAGCCAATTGCTAAAAAAAGAAAGTGTGCAGTCTCTTGTCAATTTAGAACACCAGGACAACACCATTGAGGCCACAATCTGAAGAGACGGTGGAAAGTTTCAATGAGACCTTGATCCAAAAATTGGGCTTGTTTACCACTACCGGTCAGGATAACTGGGAAGACCATCTCCCATATTTTTTTGATGGCACACCGGACCAGTCAGCACAGAGCCATCTCATGCAGCCCAGCGCTGCTCATGTACGGATGTGAGTTCCAGACGTCTGTCGATCTCCTTTGCGGTCTGATGCCAGATCACCCTGATAGACCGCCAAGGGAGGGTTATGCACATCACCTGGAAAAAGCCATGGGATGGGTCCATGCTTTTGTGCACCGCCAATTCCATCTAGCCAGTGTGAAGATTAAGCGCAGGTGCGACCACTCGAGCCGAGCGATTACCTCTGGGGATGAGGATTCGGTTCTTCAATCCCCGGCGAAGGAAGGGCAAATAACCAAAACTCACCTTGCTTTGGCAGGGCTCGCGGGTCATCCTGGCGCAAATCTGTGACATGGTGATTAAGATCGAAATGTGGCCAAGGGCCTTCCCCCGGATCGTTCACACTGACCGACTATGACCAGACAAGGGCGATGAGGCGCCCTTATGGATCGCTCTGGCCTTTGAGGTGGAGGCAAGGCTGAGCACTTCTGCAGACGTGGGGTAGGGGGGAGACGGGGGCGGGGACAGGGGGGTTAAATCATAAGTGTAAAGTAGAGTACAGAGTTTTTGAACCCATGTGGGAGCACGTATGAAAGGCTGCACCACAAGGGGCCACAGGAACATTAATTCAGCATGCATGAGGTGAGAGGTAGAAAATGTTAGAATAGTTTTGCCTCAAGGGGGCGGAATAAATAGTTGTCTTCATGGGAGCACAGGAGCATTAGTCTTAGAAGGTGGTTGAGGTTAGCTTAATGTGTTATGGACAGAGGGTTAGAGACAATTGACATGTAGTGGGGACGTAGCTAGCGTAGTGACAAAGTGTTAAAAGGAGCATGCATAGTGTAAGGGATGACGAGATGAGCAGGAGAGAGTCAGAAGAAACTAGCTAGTTAGATGGTGCAAATGACTGAAAGGAAATGTGAACAAGCTTGAAAGGGGTGAATGTGGGACAGCAGCCAGGGAGTGAATATGGAAAGGAGTGAATGGTGTGAAAGAATGATTGGGAGGGAGTGAGCCCTGCCTAAGGAAACCTGGGGCTAATTTAGAGATTAGTTCGGGAAATTTAGTCAAATTAACAATGCAGCTCGTTCTGTGGTTTGTTCCATGTGTGTGAAAGAGTGTTTGTTTTGCAAGGTGTGCAACGAGTATTGATGGGCTGGGAGTGTGGCTCATGAGAGGTGAGGGGCATGTCAGCCAGGGTAGGCCGTGACCCATGGTGGGCCTGCCACAATTGTGTTTGGGTCTGGGAGGCCATGGAGAAGGGACCCGGAGCACCCATTGCGAGTGAAAACAATTGGTGTCAAGAGGAAGGTTTTACATTTAAGAAGCAGTGGGAATCATTTCAGAGACAAAGGGAGTGTTTCCAGAATGATGGCCGTGTGTTAAATAGAAAGGGGGCAACAAGGTTTGCAGTTGGAATTGAAGAAGGAATTCAGGCTTTTTTTGAGTTCAGTCGAGGGTGGGGATCTATAAAGGAAAGAACGGATGAAGTAATTGGGATGAGTAAGGCCAGGCAGGAAAATAGAATTTCAGGAAGAGAAAAGTTAAACATATTCCATTCCAATGCCAGGAGTTTAAATAATAAGATGGAAGAGCTTGATGCGAAAGTCGATAGCGAGGAGTAAGATCTAGTTGCAGTAAGTGAGACATGGTTTAAGGAGGAGAGTACCTGGAGGACAGGATTAGAAGGCCACGAGGTGTGTCGGTGTGATTGGAAGGAGAGAATAGGAGGAGGAGTTGCAATCTGGGTAAAGGACAGCATTGCATTAAGAGAAAGGGGTGACATACATGAAGGAAGGAATAAATGTTGATGATTCTGAATGGGTAGAGATTAGAGATTGTAAAAAACAGTAAGATACTGATAGGATGCTTTTATGGGGCTCCGGGTGTGAAGGAAGAGGAAGAAGGAGGAGTACTAAATAATTAAAAAGGGCACGTGGTAAGGGAAGAGTATTGATTATGGGGGATTTTAACTTGCCAGGGATACATTGGGTGGAGGAACAGGGAAAGGGCAGAGCAGATGAGAATTTCCTCGTTTTATTCTAAGATTGCTTTTAAACCCAGTTTGTAGATAAGCCCACGAGGGGGAGTGCAGTCAGTGTTGGACCTCCTGTTAAGTTACGATCCCAATATGGTGGAGGAGGTGGAGGTCGGCAAGCATTTCGGAGCAAGTGACCATAACATTGTATGTGCAAAGATTCTGTTAAGGGTTAGAGTTCAGGATAGAAGGGTAAGGCTATTGGATTTCTGGAAGGCAAACCTTGAGGGTATTGAGGAGAGAGTTGGGTGATGTAGATTGGGAGAAGCTAACAATCGGACAATCATCACCAGAGAAATGGGAAACCTTCAAGGAGCAAATGTGTAGAGTGCAGAGCAAGTACATCCCAATGAGGTGGAAAACTAGAAACAGAAAGAGGTCAGGGAGTTTGAGTCGTGAGATAAGGAACACCATAAAGGAGAAGCAGAACATGTTTATTAGGTTTAAAATGACAGGACTGGAGTTAGATTTAAATCACTATCGGAGTAAACAGAGGGAAGTGAAGAAAAATAACTCGGAAAGCCAAAAGAGAGAATGAGAAGGACAAGGATAAGAATATTAAACATAATAGCAAGGCATTATTTAATTATATCAGGGGAAAAGAACAGGTGAGGACCAGTGTGGGCTCATTGAGGAATAGCACCGGGAGAGTGGTTCGTGATGAAAGCGAGATGGCAGGCTTATTAAAACAGGTATTTGTCTTCAACTTTTACGCAAGAACAGTCAGGAGAATTGCCAATAGCTGAGAGTATTTATAGAGGAGGTGAGGAAGGGATTTTACAGAAGATCCAATGTTGGAGTGGAGGAAGTAAAGGAACAGGAAGGAAATTAAAGAGTAGATAAGAGTTTTACCAAAGGTCCAGGTAATATGCACCTGAGAGTATTGAGGGAGGTGGCCGAGCAGGTAAGTGAGATGTTAACGGATATTTTCAATACCTCACTGGAGTCAGGACAGGTACCGGAGGATTGGAGGGTAACAAATGTAACACCATTATTTAATGAAGGATCCAGTGAAGAATTGGGAAATGAAAGACCTGTTAGTTTGACTTCAGTTGTGGGGAAGGTGTTGGAGACATTAATTAAGGACCAGGTGAGGAATCATTTAAATAAATACAAACTAATTAAAGGTAGTCAGCATGGGTTTACCCATGGGAAGCATGGGAAGCAGTGTCTGATTGGGAGGATGAGGGAATGGCAGTGGACATAGTATAACTAGACTTTCAGAAGACATTTGATAAGATAGCACATCAGAGGTTGTTAGCCAAAGTAAGGGCTTGTCAGGTAGATAATTAGATTGCAAACTGGATTAGTGATCGGAAGCAAAGAGTGGCTGTGAGTGGGAGGATGTCTTACTGGGAAGATGTAGGTAGTGGGGTACCTCAGGGATCAATACTCACAACTCAGACTATTACTATTCATCATTTACATCAACAATTTGTATCAAGGGGTGAGGAGTAAGCTTTCCAAATTTGCAGATGACAAAGCTTGGAGGTAAGGTGGAAAGCAGAGAGGGTGTCGATCAGATTCAGGAAAGTAATGATACTTGCACGGATTGGGTAAAAGATTGGCAGATGGAATTTAACCTGAGCAAGTGTAAGGTGTTGGGGATGGGGAAGAAAAGTACTGCGAAACTACAGGTTCCTTCACCGATTCGTGTTCAAAAATATAGCAGTGAATTGAAATGAAGTTGTTCCTCGATCATAAACTGCCGTTTTTGACAGAAGGTGTGAACATAATCATAAACCGACTGACCCTAACCCTAACTGACAATCATAAACTGACAGAAGGAGCTTTTTCCTAAAGTGTGCAAGGGAAAAACAGCAATGGTACAACCATACTCATACCTGTCATTCTCCGCCTAATTCAGTCACTCCAACCCCGACAGAGGGAGCAAAGCGACAGAGTTCAAGGGGTGATCCATCCCCTCAGGTGTTGTGGTCCACACAGTTCACTCAGCTCTTGTCTTGCTTTGCTCTCTGTGGAGAGTTCATCTTCACCTGGGACTTCTGCAAGTTCTCTGAAAGCGAGTGCTGAAGGGAACATTGAGATGGCACAAGATGGCACCTTGTGTCTGGGTTCATTGTAATCATAGAGTGTGATGATGCCATGGCCCCGTTAGCCGGCAGGTGATGAAACACCGCCGTTCACCTGGTTACCACGCTGAGGAGGGGTTGGACTTATAACCAGGACACACCACACCACACCACCACAAACATGGACACACCACCACCACCACCATACACAGATATACCGGACAAACCACACATACCAAATACACCACACCACACACAGATATACTGGACACACCACACCACACCACCCCAAACATGGACACACCACCACCACCACCATACACACACATACCGGACACACCACACCCGGACACAACACACCACAGACACACCACACACGGACAAACCAGACACCATACCAAACATGGGCACACCACACCACACTCAGACACATACACACAACACATGGACACACCACACATACACAACACACCTTGAAAGAAAAACTTGGAGCCAAGGGACATGTACAGGACTTCCAAATGTACTTACCTGATAAAGGAAAACCATTCTTCTGTTCTGTTCCACATCAAGACTGTATTTCAAAAAGATCATTTAAACTCACCAAGTGATGGTTCTTCATTCTCACCTCGTTCCTGATAAATGACAGTTACAAGAACACAGGTAACCATCATGGTGATGTTCATGTGTAATAGTTACATGACCACATCTACCTGATGATCGACGCTTTCATTGGTGACAGGATGAAGGAAGGAAGGAAGGAAGGAAGGAATATCTCGCGAGGGTGGGCCAAGGAAGGAATAAATCTTACAGATTCGTTTTAGAAATCCCCCCCAACAGTCGCGCACCCCACAAGTACGAGACGTGCGTGCATGTCACTTTACCGTACCGGCAAGACGACTGAAGTAGATGGGGAACCGTGCTGGCGGTAGGTCAAAGGATGTTAATTGGCCGAGCAAACCATCGTTACGTGCTGCACCCTATCATCTATCAAAGGCCAATCAACCGCTTGGGCTAACTAATTGGCCTGTAGCATTATAAGAAGTGATTATCCTTTGTTAGTGTATCTATTATTCTGTGCGACATAAGGAGAATGAGTTTCGCTTGACGTCTTGCCATCCGAGCTTGCATTATGAAGAGCTATACCCTCAGGATGTTGCAAGTTGCCTCCCATTGTTGCATGACAATTATAGTCAGGTTGTGGATTTTTTTTTTAATTAATCGTTTTGAAGCTGTGTTTTTTTACGAGCGTGTGAACCCACTCGTCGACAAGTTATGTCTGGTGCAAGTAGTCAGGATTCTTGGGTTTGTAAACGGATGTGGTGATGTATGATGTGGTGTGTCACCTTTAGGTGACAAATGGAAGTGAGGACTGCGATCGTGCCCCCTGTTGTAAATGTTTTGTTTTGTTTTAGAGAATCTGCATTGACTCGTTGACTTTGAATGTTGTGCTGTGTGAATCCTTTTAAAATCATTCATAGAATGAATAAATAAATGATAATGATGAAGAGCATGAAAATTGATTTGACGAACGACATTAGATATTGAAATGAAGGCAATCATGGCTCGATTGAGTGTGAAGATGAGTGATAAATAAATAATCTCAGATCAAATAATTTCCCGCTATTTTGTTCAATACATCCATCACAGGAGAAAGGCTGCGGTGTAGAATTGTGGGGCACAGTTGAGAAACTCCCCTTACCTAACCAGTTAGTACAGAGATTCTTATTCTTCTTCTTTCAAATACAGCACAAGGCGACGGTCAGCAACATTGGCTCGGGGGTGGTTGTGCCGCTGATGCAATGCCCTCTTGTAGGACATGGCAGGAATTTGAAATTTGTTAATGGTGCTGGCGATAGTTCACCTTCTCTTTCTCGATGGACACCGTAGGATCTTTAACGGCCACCTCACCAGCTGATGCCAGCTGACGTGACGTCCGTTTCACGTCCATCTGAGGGCGGGAAAAAACAAATTAGATGAATCACCCTGGATGTGAAACACGAGGATGACAATTTACAGCTGGGTCGGG
This sequence comes from Eptatretus burgeri, assembly GCF_056783735.1. Lineage (NCBI taxonomy): Eukaryota > Metazoa > Chordata > Myxini > Myxiniformes > Myxinidae > Eptatretus > Eptatretus burgeri. The sequence continues at coordinate 42,699,902 of NC_140978.1, read as the reverse complement.
ATTCAAACCCAAGCTAGATAGCTGAGAGGTGAATATGTGTACCTCTACTCAGTACTGCACTGCAGTATTGACATTGCACAGGGTGGCCACAATGTCTTGTCACCCGTTGTAAAAATCGAGACATTGCCTCTGTGTGCACAATGGTGATGCGTTTCCTGTTCTTCAAATTGAGCGAACACCACTACTCTGATGACTTTAAACAAGCAGTGAGACTTGCTTTTCATCGTAACACCACACAAATGCTCCGGAAAATGTCCCACAGATCAAGGCACAAAATTATTCTCTGGAATGACAATCATGGAGCACAAACGGATCCACTGGAACACTTAAGGCTCGTGTCGCATGCTGTCCAATGTGTAATAAAGTGAACGAGGACTACAAATTAATATGATATGACTTGTACATCACTTCATTGTTGCCAGCTAATGTGATAAAAGGCAATGTCACAAATCTTACAAGGTGTGACAAGACAATGTGGTGACAGTAGAACAATATTATATATACAGGAGTATTATGCACATTATATTTGCTCAGTAAGTTAACTGAAGAAACGTATACACCTTTGTTTAAGGACAATGTCACCATAAGTGGAATTTATTATTTATATCATTGCCAGGGTACCCATTATGGTGTCATCGCCATGCAAATGCACCCAGCAGATGGTTTACATCTTGTGGACAGAAGACTAAATCAGAACTTGGACAAAGAGTTTCAGTTGAACGGACTTTAAGATTACGTACGCATAATTCGGAGACAATCGTACATCTGCTTGCAGTTGTACAATTCTGAACGCACTTGTGTGACAATTTTGAATCGAAACAACAGGATCTGGATGTTGAATGGACAACCTGGTTTGGGATGGTTAATGGTTGTCCTGATAGTACTGTGTAGAGGTCGCACATTTACCTTTGAACTGTCGATTTGGGGTTCGATTCCTGACCCGACTTTAAACTGTCGGATTGAGGATTGGCAGGTAAGAGTCGGAATGAGGATTGGCAGGCTTAATGTCCACACCATACTCCCTACAATGTGATCATTGAGCTGGGTGTCCCACATACTCGTGCCAGCTGCTCGGTGGATACCTCCGATCCCTTTGTGGCTGACAAACATTCGGTGAGTGATCATCGGCACCCTGAACTAATTACAAATTCCTGCCCAAACCACCTTCAGTGGAATCCAGGCCAAACCAAGTGCTTCGTGAAAGACCTGGTATAAAAACATTCTGTGACTGATCCCACAAGAAGCTGGGAACATTTAGGGCTATGAGAAAGTTGAATTGATTGAAGGTGCAAAATTAACTTATAATTTCACAAATTACAAAGCAGTCTTCCGTTTGTCAATGTCTCATAAGCAGCAAAACCCCTGGAAGGTGTTACAATTCCTCAGAGCATGTGGAGGTGAACATGACATGTTTGAAAACCGTTCCTTACTTGTTGGCAGCTCTCAATGTCGTTTTGTAGTTCTTCCTTCACTCTCAACATTCTTCTGTAGGTCTTCCTCATGCTGTTGTTCCTCGAGCTGAAGTTCCACTTCTTATACGTTGGTCGTAATATTTTTTCAGATCTTCTGAAATTACCTTATTTTTCAATGTAATCACAACGAATTATTCGTTTTTTGCACTCAACCGTTGCATCACCATTTTGCTGCAGTTGTTGATGATGCAGCTCTTCCTCCATAAACAGCGAGTCGCTGTTAAGTGTTTAAATGTTGTCCGTGTGCACCTCGTTTTCAAGGCACACATCCTCGTCGTGACAGGCCTTCACTCGTATCTCCACAAAGAACGACTTAACCTGCAAATCAGGTCAATAAGCATGTCAGTCAGTACAGCATGTAGGAGTGAGGATAGCTGTATTGTGTGAGATGACTGACATTATCAATCAAAGGAAAGATTATACTGCATTGTGAGTAAATCCCAGAAGGGACACCAACTGCTCATGATACTTGTCATCATTCTCTTGCAGCAGCTGTTTTACTTGATAATGATGATATTATTCACAAATTTGTAATTTCCATGATATGACAATTGTTTGTTGGTCCAAACACATCGTTTTGCAAATGGATACATTTTGGAGAATAGAATAATAATCTCCTGAGACTTTGAAAATAAAACAACAGTCGGTGGTAACTTAAGATCTTCTTCGTCTTCTTTCATGTGTCGTACCTTCAGATGTAGTGTTATCTTAATTGTTGCTGTTGTTCAGCTTGCTCACGAACATCCTGAAGGCACATTGGTTGCTCAACCTGCAGACGTGGAGTCCATGTCCGCTGAGGAAGGGAAGAGGGCACATGCACTTAGAGATGCAGGGGCTTTGAGGCAGGTATCAATTGTGAATTGGCACACCAGAGGTAGACAGGAATGACTTACCTTGCGAAGATCTATCAGATCCTGGAGCATGAAGCGGATGCGTGACGACATTTTTTTCTCCTTCAAGAGTTCAACCAAAGAGGTGAAATGCTCATTCATCTGTCGAGACGCATACATAGGGGCGCGAAGTCAGTAAAATGAAGATGTGCAAGAAAGATGATGAAAATCAGCAGCGTAAGAGTAAACGTGTTTATGAAAATTCAAAAGTGAAGTTTCATTACCATTGCGGGGTGTGTGGAGTCCAGGTTCTCTCCAACAACACCAAGAAGACGACAGAAGCACTCGATGGAGTGCTCCTTACCATCTTTGAGCAACCACCTCACTGTATCGGAGATAACAGATTCATGCAAAACTTGTGCATTGAAAAGTTCCCCGATGAAGATGACGTTCCCAATAGCACGGCGTCGGGCTTTCTCGGACGCTTCATCGTCCAAGCTGGAGCTTCCATCCATCTCCATCATTAACTCATTGTTGCAGCCTTGAATGAGGAGTGTGCGAAAGTCGAGGACGTTACCCGGCTTGCTTGTTTCATGTCCCTGAACCTGTAAAAAAATAAAAGAATGGAAGATGGTATTAAAGAAAAGGGGCATCGATTTATTGAATACTTTTTAAAGGGAAGGTGAGGGAGGCAAGATAAATTGAGAAAATAAAAAGGTGAAAAAAAAGAAGAGAGGAGCGTCGTGAGGCTGAGAAAGAAGTGGTGAGAGAGGGTAAACAAGTTTGGGGTGAAATGAGATTGCTGGGGCAGTGTGTATCAGTCTGTGAAAAAGGGAGGTGGGGATCACGGGAAGTGGGGAGGAGAGCAGATATTTTCAGGAGGTTCAGAGAAGGATGTCTGTTAGTCGTGTTCTTTCCCTGATGAGTTGCGGTCGTGAAAGACTTCTCTTACCTTTGAAAGGTGGTAGCACATGTTTGCATACACCTTCGAAAATTTGGATTCCAACATTGCCTTGTTCTGGATAAGCTGAACAATGTCCTTCAGATGACCTTCCTTGGTGATATTGATGCACTTCATCTGACTCACAATCCGGTCAAAATTTTCCGGTGTCAATTTATTGAGGAGAGATCGAAACTGCCGAATTACATCCTTGGGGAAGGAAATGGGAGTAAAACAAGGAAGGCATCATCCGTGAGGAGTCAAAACAATAAATGAGTTCAGAAAGAAAAGTATATTTTAACATTAAATCGACACGAATGACCACCCTTTCAAATAGAAAACCAAACTCACTTCATCACCCGTCATCCCTCTCTTCTTCGTGGGCCTCCAGGCATTACTGGAAGATTTGAGTTCCTCCCCACATTCAATCACGTGGTGAATAACACGAGGTTCCTGTTGAACATAATAAATAGTCTTTCAAATAAAACAGCAGCAGAGAAACATGAGATTGACAGTTACTGTGAAATAGGCAACGCACCAGTTCCAAAATAATAATAATCGGAATTGTACTACTTGTAATTTGAGAAGTGGATGTTCATGTGATTGTTGATTTATCTGTTTGATTTCTATGCACTCCTGAACCGCTGAACAGAGGAAGTTGAAAACTTTTGGTTGTAATTGGGGGGGTTTAGGGTTCAGGGTGGGGGGTCGACACCAATTCCCTCGATGTAAATGTTTATGATATGTTGCTTCCTGATGTAAGTCAATGTTACAAGTTGTGCTAAAAGGTGCCATTTTTCCAGGGAATCACAAATTAATATTGTATTCTAAATTAAACCAGATTGGAAAATGATTCGAAGGTTCAATAATGTGAGTTGTTTTCAAGCTTTTGATGAATGACTGGGAACGGGAGTATTTCTGTTGGGTTCTTGAGATTGTGTTGCTGTACCTTGTTTTTCCAAGGTTGATGACGCTGCAGGTCATTTTGGTACGTCTGTTGTGCCTGAGGCTTCTCAAGCTTCTCTTGCTTGAAAGGAAGCTGCGAACATGGCTGCTGCTGGGGTTGCTGTTGTTGTTGTTGCTGTTGTTGTTGCTCCAAATTCTGAACTTTAACGCAGATGTGGTACATTGCCTCAATGATGGAATTATGTTTCAGCATCACTGCATTCAAGCATTCGTTTAGACTTTGGAAATCAGCCATCAGCAGTGTGACCTGTAAGTGATTAAAACACATCAGCACGCATCAAGGAAAACATTATCTTCAACTCTTTCGTTTCAGTTATTTTGTCTTCAAAGGTCAGACAATATCGAGCAAGTCCCGCATTGTGAGATCATGGTTACTTACTTGTTTGTGGGAATCAATGTTAATTTGCTCCTGCCTCTGCAGCTGCTGCTCCGATGCAGAAAACCCACGACTCAGGTTCGACAGATCCTGTGAAAGTTCTTTATTTTTCGAGGTAATCTGTTTGAATTCTTCATCCTTCGCAATTAAATATTGCGAAATCACCTCGATCTGTGGGGCAGTGTGAAAACTGATTGATTAAAATGCAATTTATAATAAGGTAAAAATGCAAAATTAACTTAGTTTAGTTTTTTAAAGAAATAATTTAATAAATCAGAAAGAAAGAAAGAAAGAAAGAAAGAAAGAAAGAAAGAAAGAAAGCGACATGTGTGAAAGAAAATCCAACGCCACACAGCTCGTAATTGAGCACTCCTTGTAATCCTCAACCAATAAACATGAAGACTGTTTGGAGGAGTCCCTCTCAAGTCTAACCTGGGATTAATTCGGGTAAAAGGCACAAAAAGTTCACACGGAGTTTGACAAACTGCAATAAACAGTTTTCCATTTGTAAATATCTCATGAGCAGCACGACCCCTGCAAGGTGTTAAAACTCATCTGAGCTTGTGGAGGTGAACATGATGTTCACACCCTTGGCATCTGTAGTCTCACATGTTTGATAACGGTTCCTTACTTGTTGGCAGCTCTCAATGACCTTCTCTTGCTGTTGCTCATTGCGTTGTAGCTGCTCCTTTTGCTGACGTTCCACTTCTGACAACTTCTTTGTTGCCTTCATCAGATCATCTGACAGGACCTTATTTTTCGAGGTGATCTGTTTGAGTTCTTCATCCTTCACACTCAAACGTTGCGAAAACACCTCGATCTGTGGAGCAGAAGCATGACAGCGTCAGACAGCAAAGTTTGTTTTCTGTTCTACGTAACCAGAAAGAAAGAAAGAAAGCAGCAAGTTTGAAAGTAAATTCAACAGTGCACAGCTCGTAATTGAGCACTCCTTCTTGTCCTCAATCAATAAACATGAAGACTGTTTGGAGGAGTCCCTCTCAAGTCTAAACTGGGATTAACTCTGGTTAAAGGCACAAAGTTCACACAGAGCTTCACAAACTCCAAGAAACATTTTTCCATTTGTAAATGTCTCATCATCACGACCCCTGCAAGGTGTGAAAACTCATCAGAGCTTGTGGAGGTGAACATGATGTTCACACCCTTGGTATCTGCGGTCCCACATGTTTGATAACGGTTCCTTACTTGTTGGCAGCTCTCAATGACCTTCTCTTGCAGTTGCTCATTCCGTTGGAGCTGCTCCTGTTGCTGACGTTCCACTTCTGACAACGTCTTTGTTGCCTTCATCAGATCGTCTGACAGGACCTTATTTTTCGAGGTGATCCGTTTGAGTTCTTCATCCTTCACACTCAAACGTTGCGAAAGCACCTCGATCTGTGGAGCAGAAGCATGACAGCGTCAGACAGCAAAGTTTGTTTTCTGTTCAACGTCATCAGAAAGAAAGAAAGAAAGAAAGCGACATGGTAGAAAGAAAATTCAACAGTGCACAGCTCGTAATTGAGCACTCCTTCTTGTCCTCAATCAATAAACATGAAGACTGTTTGGAGGTGTCCCTCTCTAGTCTAACCTGGGATGAATTTGGGTTAAAGGCACAAAGTTCACACGGAGTTTCACAAACTCCAGTAAACAGTTTTCCATTAGTAAATGTTCATTATCATCACGACCCCTGCAAGGTGTTAAAACTCATCAGAGCTTGTGGAGGTGAACATGATGTTCACAACCCTTGGTATCTGCGGTCCCACATGTTTGATAACGGTTCCTTACTTGTTGGCAGCTCTCAACGACCTTCTGTTTCTGTAACTCATTCACTTGCAGCTGCTCCTGTTGCTGACGTTCCACTTCTGACAACTTCTTTGTTGCCTTCATCAGATCATCTGACAGGACCTTATTTTTCGAGGTGATCTGTTTGAGTTCTTCATCCTTCACACTCAAACGTTGCGAAAGCACCTCGATCTGTGGAGCAGAAGCATGACAGCGTCAGAGAGCAAAGTTTGTTTTCTGTTCAACGTCATCAGAAAGAAATAAAGAAAGAAACAAAGAAAGCGACATGGTAGAAAGAAAATTCAACAGTGCACAGCTCGTAATTGAGCACTCCTTCTAATCCTCAATAAATAAACATGAAGACTGTTTGGAGGTGTCCCTCTCAAGTCTAACCTGGGATGAATTTGGGTTAAAGGCACAAAGTTCACACGGAGTTTCACAAACTCCAGTAAACAGTTTTCCATTAGTAAATGTTCATTATCATCACGACCCCTGCAAGGTGTTAAAACTCATCAGAGCATGTGGAGGTGAACATGATGTTCACTCCCTTGGTATCTGTGGTCCCACATGTTTGATAACGGTTCCTTACTTGTTGGCAGCTCTCAACAACCTTTAATTGTTGACGTTGCATTTCTGACAACTTGTTTCCCACATTCATCACATCCTCCAAAAGTGAATTACTTTTCAACGTAATCGCTTTCAGTTCTTCATCCTTCGCACTCAAGCGTTGCGAAAGCATCTCTGTCTGTGAGGCAGAAACATGACAGTATTATTGACCAGTAAACTTTCTCTGTTCTACATAAGCAGAAATAAAGAAAGCGACATGTTTAAAAGAAAATTCAATGGCACAGCTCGTAATTAAGCACTCCTAATTCTCAATGAATAAACATCAAGACTTCTTGGAGGTGTTCCTCTCAAGTTCCTCAAGGTGTTCCTCTCTCTCTGCAGATCTGGATAAAATCACAAACTGGTCCAACATGAGGAACATGTCTTTAAATTCTGACAAATCTCACCCTCTCACTATGTCTCTCCGAAAGGACCATTTGGAACTCCCTCCCTCACCCCTCCCCTCCCCCATGTACTCTCTCAACAATCCTCTGGAAGAAGTCCTCTCTTTCCAGTTTCTGGGTGTCACTATCTGCCATGATCTTTCCTGGGAAAGCCACATTTCCAACCTGGCCTCCAAAGCCAGGTTCCAACCTGGCCTCCAAAGCCAGGTTCCAACCTGGCCTCCAAAGCTAGGTTCCAACCTGGCCTTCAAGACACACAGCCTTATGGTGATTGTCCTTCAGTTCAATCTCAACTAAGAGGGAATTTCTCTGCAAGTCAGATCAATAAGCATGTCAATCAGTACAGGAGGGAGATACAAATACAGCATTTGGGAGAATGAGCATTGTGTGAGATGATAGACATTATCAATCAGACAAAGGAAAGGTTATACCGCACTGTGTGTAAATCCCAGAGGGTACTCACCTGCTCATGATACTTCGCATCGTTGTCCTGCAGCAACTGCTCTAAATGATGCAGCTTTGCATCCAGGTTTGTGGTTTTATTTTCAAAATTTTTCTGGTCGTCAGAAGTCTGACGAACCTGCTGATCATTTCGTTCAAGCTGCGCTTTCAGTTGCTCGATCTGCAAAAGTCAAACCATGGAGAAAATAAGCTTCTCCAAGTTCTGTCTGAATTCTTGGTGTGGTACTGGATACACACTACCTTTGGATCACTCCTACTTCTGTGATTTCAGGTGTTTCTAAAACAACTAGAAGTGACACAGTCATGTCATGTTGAGCAAGAATTGGAAAAAGAACCCAAGTCAATGGGAATGAACACCCAAATCTACATACCTGCTGCATGTTTTCTGCATTGCGTTGACACACCTGTTCCAGGTGTACCTCCTCAGGAATGTTTTCAGGTTCCTGTGCCACCTGGACATCATTTTCAGGAACCCTTCCACTCTCCTCGTTTTTTGCTGATTTCTATCAGGAAGATTTAAAAAAAAATCACGAGGTGTTAAGACATTTACAAAAAATGGAGTTGTGTCCGTTTCCCAAAAGTGTTGTTTTCCCGTGACACGGTGTCAGGTGGATGTGGTTTTGTGTATTTTACCTTTCGCTTTCCAAAAAGCCTTTTAAACCAGTTTTTCGTCCTTTTCGCGTGGGATTTCCCCATTTTGAATCAAGCTAATCCTGGAGGGAGAGGGAGAGGGAGAGGGAGAATGATGAGGGACACAAGGGGAAATTGTCACCTTCACAAGTTTTCATTTCAAACAGGTGGGAAAGCTTTTAATGGCTGTTTTTATATTTTATTTGAAACCAGATACTGTATTTCTATGGACACACCAGAGTGTCCGTTATTGATGCTCTTCATGCAAAAAGAGCAAACAGTTGTGGGAAAAAATTCAACTCCTTCCAAAACTCCAACTAAACAAGTCCTCTCACCACAACTCTTCTTCATTTGGATGATTAAACACTGCAGATCAATTCGTTACATGCTTTGGACACAAACATCATGGTTTATAACACGTCTGCTGATACAAGCTCGTCCCACATATTTTTCCCTGGGTTTTGGCTCTTTTTCTCTCGTTATCATAAAGGCAGGAGAGGAGGATGAGACCGTGGGCCAAACATCCAAAACGTGTCTAGTTTTTGACTTTCATGACCCACCTCTGGTAACCACCTGAAATTTTGCATAGATTTCGATAAAAAATCACTGATAAAGAATTCACAACTCGTTCGTGCAAAAAGTTGCACATTAATTAGTTATGATAATTAACAAAACCTATAGCGCCATCTTGTGTCCATTCTGAGATAGCTGTGTATTACTCTGGGAATTCTGATATCTCTGTATTCAGAGGGAGACGACATGAATGTGGGTGATATGGGGCCCTTCAACACACACACACACACACACACACACACACACACACACACACACACACACACACACACACACACACACACACACACACACACACACACACACACACACACACACACACACACACACACACACACACACACACACAAAAACAGTAATTGTAAACCGTAATGCCACTAATTGTTGATCTACAGACCTCATTCATCGGCACAAAAGCTGAACATACAAGTCAGGAAGACATGCACTGGACTGGCATACCGAAATCAAACACAGTGTATCATAATATCATCCATCAGCAAACTAATCATCAGTCATTCTTCGTTCAATCATCGATACATAAATCTATCACACACCGAAGCTAAAAAATCACATTTTTAAGTTGCCATTCCACTGCGACCGTAAACAAAACCAGTGTAGACGCACTGCTATAGCAGGTTTACCAGCACATCGTTGATGTAAGAGAATACATCGCAACTGCAGATAGAAACTCGAGGGGGAGCACTCGGGAGAGTGCAAAACCTCCGCCGCCAATACTGCTGGGTCACTCAAGTGAACCTTATATCTTATTCATTAAATATGATGTCAACATTGCTGACAGAGTTATAGTTCTTTTCTCCAACATTTTTTTTTTGGGGGAGTGTTGGAAATCATTAAAACATGTAGAAATGCAAAAAAAGAAATCGAAATTTTGTTGAAAAAAAAGTTGCAAAAAATTTTTTTTTCTCCAACAATTTCTTTCTTGGGGGGGGGGGGATTTTTTTTCTCGATTTATTGTGCGGTTATAATATAATATAATTAATAGGCTGCCGCTCAACGATGAAAATCATAACCGCACTAGAAATCGAAGTGTCAACATCAACGTCATGCCAAAAAAAAAAAAAAAAAAAACCAGGGAGTCTGGAACACTGACGCTACTACATAACACTTAATTATAATATAATATTAACTACATAACACTGACGCTAAACATTACCTCGACGTGTTTCGACTGAAGAATAACTTACAAGTAACGTGTGTCAACGTGTGTCAACGATCGTGTAACGTGCCTAAAACTTATGGCCAGCGTATGCGGAACGTGTGTCATAAGTTGAGTACGTCGAGAAATTTTCAACATGCTGAAAACTTGTCGACGTACTCTGCGTACTACGACGTATGCCAGCGTGCTCTTAACGTACACAAAACTTACCCATAACGTATTTGACGTGTGCCAGCGTATTCGGCAAATTTTTCATACGTTGACATACGCTGGCTAAAACGTCAAGGTGTGACAGCGGCTTGACACTTCGATGTCTAGTGCGGTTATGATTTGAATCGTCGAGCCGCAGCCTTTTAATAGGCTACGCCACGTGATCGTCGGCGATACGCTGACGCACAATGCATAAGTTAGACTATCGTTGGGCATAGGTTGTGAACGCCGACAACACGCTCAGCATTCGTTGATATAAGCTATCTATATGTTATCGAAATGTTCTGTGTACGTTACTAATACGTTATGCATACGTCCAACTCGTTATGAATACGTCCAAAACTGGAAAAAACATCAATAGTTCAGCGTATGCCAGCGTTTAACATACATTTTGATACCTTGCCATATGCTGGCTAAAACGTCAAGGTGTGACAGGGCCTTCACGATCAGCTTATGATTGAACTTCGAAGGATGATACTGATACTAAGTGATAGCAAAACATCCAGTCGGATTCACGACAGTTAGATTCTATAGTATACTTATCACTGAGTATTGATTTTGACCATTCTGTCAAAAATTAGTTAACGGTAGAAAGGAGATATCACCTTCCAGATCCATCACATTCATCATGATCATCACCGGGCATGTGATCGGCGGCCACAGCAGCTGCAATCCCCACACTGAGCCTGTGTTGACTGTGGTGTACTTCTCGCACCTTGACAGTGACCTTACTTTCGGGGCTTCCTTCCACATCAATCCACTGAGCAGCACATTCCTAAAATTCCTTAATGTTTTTCTCACTAAATGGAATTACTTTGCTGTGGGTGTTGATGACATGCATAAAACAGAACCCCGAAGAACTGCCTTCAGAATCTTCAGCAGCACTAGCATCGGACGACGTGTACGCCACCATGACAGCTCGTGAGTTTACAGCTTGCCTGAAGGGAAGCGCGTGATTGGTTGATGAGCGTGGTGCTGTATGTCAAAAGCTCTGTGATTGGACGACGTTGACAAGAAAATTGTCAAAATTTCGGGTGTTTTTTCCATATTTTGAAAAAATGTGCAAGTTTTGTGCTTGACGAGTTTCAGATATGATTTCCATAATATTTTCACATAACATATTATAAATACAGGTAGCTACACAAGGTGGGTCAAGAAACTAAACAAACCGGGAGCTCGGCCCACGGTCTATATGTTCTCCACACACACCACATTAAATCTTCCAACATATAGAGCTCTTTCGAACCACTCACTCACTCGTATAAATGTTTTGTACCTCTCAGGTGAGGGAGATGAAATTTGGCATCCATTCATCCATTGGGACCACACTGTGCAGAGCGTTGGTGCTGCCAAAGCAGTCTCCTTGGCTCTTGGGCACAATCCCAGACGGGTCACCACTCCGACACAGGATACCAGCAAGCTGGCACTCATTTTGCCGACCTCAGAAGGATGACAGGCTGAGTCAACCCCACCTGGTATTAATTTAACAGCAGAGTGGGATTTGAACTCAGGCCCCAAGGATCCCAAGCCCACCAGCCGAACCATTAAACCAACACCAGGCAATAAATTTGACATACTGTTGCAAATTGAAGCCAATACCCCAGGAAAAAACAAGGAGGGCACGATTCAATGTCGAGCCATCACCAGATATGGGTCCTCAATATTATTACATCATCATCCATACTTGCACCAAATTTGATTTAAATCCCTGAACCGAGATTCAAAATATTAAATTATTCTTGCTGCCAGACCATGTATCCGATCAGATTGAAATTTGAAACATATATTCCCAAAGTCTACTCGATCATACTGTGACATTTCATGGCGATTGATGAAGCGGTTCAAGAGAAATAATTTTTCAAAGATTTTCGTTCACCCCAATATAGTTGCCAGACCATATGACCTAATGTGACCCAAGACCGGCAAAGCTGCAGTGGACCGGCGAAGCCTGTGAATGATCACAGACGAGAAAAGAGTTCCGGCCAGTCGAAAACTCTCCACAAACTTGAGGAATTCAAGTTTAAAATTTCGAAGAATTGAAACTTTGACAAGGCCTTCACCATGACCATAAAGGTCAAGGTCACCAACCTTTGTATCGTTTGATTTCTCTCACCGGGTACTATAAGTCTACTTCAGATCGGAGAAAAACATTGTTCACATTCGGAACGTCAACACTACCAAAAATCATGTGATTGAAAAGCGACCAAATCACCAAACTGAACCGGTGGTGATGATGTCATGTGAAAATGACAATGAACCACCAGATAACCAAAACTTGTGTCAAGGCTTCTTCAGTTAGTGGGACTCGTCATCCCAACTGCAGAAAAGCAGTAGAGTAGATCAGTAGTTGCATGCCCCTGAAGATCCCAGGCTTGGAGTCAAGGATCTTCAGGAAAATTGGGGAAATTTGACATTAATGAAAAACTCTTGAGCTTGAACCAAAAAATCCTCGTTAATGACACTATTTTTCAGGAGATACTATAGAATCTGTCCCTTATTGGACATGGGCTCCATGATCAGGTGATACTATAGAATCTGTCCCTTATTGGGCATGGGCTCCATGATCAGGTGATACTATAGAATCTGTCCCTTATTGGGCATGGGCTCCATGATCAGGTGATACTATAGAATCTATCCCTTATTGGACATTGGCTCCATGATCAGGTGATACTATAGAATCTATCCCTTATTGGACATTGGCTCCATGATCAGGTGATACTATAGAATCTATCCCTTATTGGACATTGGCTCCATGATCAGGTGATACTATAGAATCTGTCCCTTATTGGACATTGGCTCCATGATCAGGTGATACTATAGAATCTATCCCTTATTGGACATTGGCTCCATGATCAGGTGATACTATAGAATCTATCCCTTATTGGACATTGGCTCCATGATCAGGTGATACTATAGAATCTATCCCTTATTGGGCATGGGCTCCATGCTCAGGTGATACTATAGAATCTGTCCCTTATTTGACATGGGCTCCATGATCAGGTGATACTATAGAATCTGTCCCTTATTGGATATGGGCTCCATGATCAGGTGATACTATAGAATCTGTCCCTTATTGGGCATGGGCTCCATAATCAGGTGATACTATAGAATCTGTCCCTTATTGGACATGGGCTCCATGATCAGGTGATACTATAGAATCTGTCCCTTATTGGGCATGGGCTCCATGATCTGGTGATACTATAGAATCTATCCCTTATTGGGCATGGGCTCCATGATCAGGTGATACTATAGAATCTATCCCTTATTGGGGATGGGCTCCATGATCAGGTGATACTATAGAATCTGTCCCTTATTGGACATGGGCTCCATGATCAGGTGATACTATAGAATCTGTCCCTTATTGGACATGGGCTCCATGATCAGGTGATACTATAGAATCTGTCCCTTATTGGACATGGGCTCCATGAACAGTGAAAAACACAAATATAGCCAAACTTATTCAATATACTGTTTCGTGAAATAGCATACGCCCATGAGATGCACCTGCGAGACAGCACTGCTCAAGTCAAAGAGTGTGATTCATAATTTTTCCTGTTATTCAAAATCAATCTGTCTTCAAGTTTAATAAGAGTCAAAGTCAAATGTCTTGTCGAGGTTGATGAATCAAAGTCAATGTGTTATTGCAATGCGACAAGTTCGAAGAGTAGAGTGTGAACGAGTTATCACAATGCAAAACTGAGTTCACGAAGTATGATATGCATATTTTGTCCTGTAACAAAGTCATAATAATGAAAAGGTTGTGGAATTATAAGCAGCGGTGTGGCCGATACACCTCATCGCAAAGAAATATGAGTGAGAGCAGAGGAAGCATCTCGTGAGCAATTCAAATTAGGCTCAAATATCATCATATTATCTCAAGGTGTTGTGATTGAAAGTTATAGCGCACAATAATGACTGACTGTGACGACAGTGCGAGATACGTACACGTAACCACACTTGTGGCAGGTCAGTTAACTTCCATATTTATGCCTTAATGGTGAAAAGAAAGCTGATGTTTGTAAGAAGTTGATCTTCGACATTATTAGCCGAGCCCTTGTGACCACCAACACCATCAAAAGTTTGGAGGGAACAAACCACAGAAGTTGGAGACATCTGACGGCAAATGCAGAAATGGATAAATGAAAAAGAATCACAGAGCCTGATACTCACTCTGTATCGAGTCACGTACAAAGTAATCGAGTAAGTGTCTGTTAGTTCAGACTATTTCCTGGCAGAGAACCGACTGAGAATTGAAAAAACGATCGATTTGTTTACCGTTGCTAGGGCGTTGCTAGGGAGAAACTTTTGAGAAAAACGCTCAAAAAATCTCTATTTACGGGGAAACTGTCCGCACGCATACGATATTGTTAAAACATCCTATGAACAATATTCACATCGACTGCGATTTTAATTTTGCCCTCACGCCAAAATGTCAACAAGCTTTTACAATTAATTCCATTTTGCCAACGAACAAAAATGGCGGATTTTCATGTGTTGCTTAGCAACCGAGGTCAACATCAAAACTTCGAGGTCACCTCCTGAAATGATCGACCAGCATCACAACCTGGGTCTCCCTCTGCAGTTTTATCTTTGATATTTATCCATAACACCGGCTTGGCCGGTTATAAACCACACGTGGACGAACAGACACTTTGACACGTCATTTGGAATGTCACCAAGGAAGAGGACCGAGTCACGTGACCAACACACGAACATTCCATGGGGAACGGCTCGTCATGCCAGGAACATGGTAACCAATTAAAAACGGCTTCCGTGAACATCGCCGAGGGATAACGATGGGAAAACAACGGAGTTGTGTGTGCAGGAAGAGACAAGGAAACAAATGAACGAAGAGAACTCACGTACAGTTGGTGTGAACTTTGATAAATCACCATGGATACAACATCAGCACCGAACTCACGTTAAACACCTTGAAGAGATCAAATCGAACGAAGACTCCGTGAGCAATAACACGTCCAATCACAATGGAAGACTCCGAACAATGAACAATGAACTCAGAGTCACAGAGACCACTCCCTAAACGCGGACCTCGTTGGAAACACCTGCACGTGTTTCGTCCCCCTTTGTGTTTCTCACGGTTGAGTTCGCCTGTGTGACGTCATTGGCAGGCGTGTCACGTGGTTGAGTTCACATTGATTGGTGTAAAGTACGTACATAATTACACGAGTTGTACCTTTTTAACAGATCATTAGTTTATGAATTATTACTAATTGCTGTATTACCTTCCATCACTAATCGAACAAACCAATGACCGTTCAAGATGGCAGGTGTTCTTCAAACCGTTAAACTCTACCTGTTGATCAGCCCTCTCCGGGACTGTTGGTGCAGCAGTGGGAAGGTCTCGTCACCCTTTGGGGGTTTTCCGAACCGTGACCGGAGAAGGTGGATCTCAGGGATGGGAACCCAAGGTCCATTGGGGTTTATCACGACCAGGGGATGAAATGCACGTTCCACGTTCGGAAAACCTTCGATCGATCCTCGGAATCCCGTTAACACCGAACAGGTGCAGCGATCCAGGAATCATTGACACCCACAAAGCCGCCATTTCACCTGTCACACCTTCCTTTACTTAATGCTTTATTCCTGTCCTGGATACCGGAGGGAATGGGGGTCAGGGTCGGGGTCTGGATGGGCGGTCAATCGTCGAGTGATTTGAATGATTTGAATTTGATTTGAATCGTCGAGCCGCAGCCTTTTAATAGCCTACGCCACGTGATCGTCGGCGATACGCTGACGCACAATGCATAAGTTAGACTATCGTTGGGCATAGGTTGTGAACGCCGACAACTCGCTCAGCATTCGTTGATATAAGCTATCTATATGTTATCGAAACGTTCTGTGTACGTTACTAATACGTTATGCATACGTCCAACTCGTTATGAATACGTCCAAAACTGGAAAAAAACATCAATAGTTCAGCGTATGCCAGCGTTTTACATACATTTTGATACCTTGCCATATGCTGGCTAAAACGTCAAGGTGTGACAGGGCCTTCACGATCAGCTTATGATTGAACTTCGAAGGATGATACTGATACTAAGTGATAGCAAAACATCCAGTCGGATTCACGACAGTTAGATTCTATAGTATACTTATCACTGAGTATTGATTTTGACCATTCTGTCAAAAATTAGTTAACGGTAGAAAGGAGATATCACCTTCCAGATCCGTCACATTCATCATGATCATCACCGGGCATGTGATCGGCGGCCACAGCAGCTGCAATCCCCACACTGAGCCTGTGTTGACTGTGGTGTACTTCTCGCACCTTGACAGTGACCTTACTTTCGGGGCTTCCTTCCACATCAATCCACTGAGCAGCACATTCCTAAAATTCCTTAATGTTTTTCTCACTAAATGGAATTACTTTGCTGTGGGTGTTGATGACATGCATAAAACAGAACCCCGAAGAACTGCCTTCAGAATCTTCAGCAGCACTAGCAGCGGACGACGTGTACGCCACCATGACAGCTCGTGAGTTTACAGCTTGACTGAAGGGAAGCGCGTGATTGGTTGATGAGCATGGTGCTGTATGTCAAAAGCGCTGTGATTGGACGACGTTGACAAGAAAATTGTCAAAATTTCGGATGTTTTTTCCATATTTTGAAAAAATGTGCAAGTTTTGTGCTTGACGAGTTTCAGATATGATTTCCATAATATTTTCACATAACATATTATAAATACAGGAAGCTACACGAGGTGGGTCAAGAAACTAAACAAACCGGGAGCTCGGCCCACGGTCTATATGTTCTCCACACACACCACATTAAATCTTCCAACATATAGAGCTCTTTCGAACCACTCACTCACTCACTCACTCGTATAAATGTTTTGTACCTCTCAGGTGAGGGAGATGAAATTTGGCATCCATTCATCCATTGGGACCACACTGTGCAGAGCGTTGGTACTGCCTAAGCAGTCTCCTTGGCTCTTGGGCACAATCCCAGACGGGCCACCACTCCGACACAGGATACCAGCAAGCTGGCACTCATTGTGCCAACCTCAGAAGGATGACAGGCTGAGTCAACCCCACCTGGTATTAATTTAACAGCGGAGTGGGATTTGAACTCAGGCCCCAAGGATCCCAAGCCCACCAGCCGAACCATTAAACCAACACCAGGCAATAAATTTGACATACTGTTGCAAATTGAAGCCAATACCCCAGGAAAAAACAAGGAGGGCACGATTCAATGTCGAGCCATCACCAGATATGGGTCCTCAATATTATTACATCATCATCCATACTTGCACCAAATTTGATTTAAATCCCTGAACCGAGATTCAAAATATTAAATTATTCTTGCTGCCAGACCATGTATCCGATCAGGTTGAAATTTGAAACATATATTCCCCAAGTCTACTCGATCATAACTGTGACATTTCATGGCGATTGATGAAGCGGTTCAAGAGAAATAATTTTTCAAAGATTTTCGTTCACCCCAATATAGTTGCCAGACCATATGACCTAATGTGACCCAAGACCGGCAAAGCCGCAGTGGACCGGCGAAGCCTGTGAATGATCACAGACGAGAAAAGAGTTCCGGCCAGTCGAAAACTCTCCACAAACTTGAGGAATTCAAGTTTAAAATTTCGAGGAATTGAAACTTTGACAAGGCCTTCACCATGACCATAAAGGTCAAGGTCACCAACCTTTGTATCGTTTGATTTCTCTCACCGGGTACTATAAGTCTACTTAAGATCGGAGAAAAACATTGTTCACATTCGGCACGTCAACACTACCAAAAATCATGTGATAGAAAAGCGACCAAATCACCAAACTGAACCGGTGGTGATGATGTCATGTGAAAATGACAATGAACCACCAGATAACCAAAACTTGTGTCAAGGCTTCTTCAGTTAGTGGGACTCGTCATCCCAACTGCAGAAAAGCAGTAGAGTAGATCAGTAGTTGCATGCCCCTGAAGATCCCAGGCTTGGAGTCAAGGATCTTCAGGAAAATTGGGGAAATTTGACATTAATGAAAAACTCTTGAGCTTGAACCAAAAAATCCTCGTTAATGACACTATTTTTCAGGAGATACTATAAAATCTGTCCCTTATTGGGCATGGGCTCCATGATCAGGTGATACTATAAAATCTGTCCCTTATTGGACATGGGCTCCATGATCAGGTGATACTATAGAATCTGTCCCTTATTGGACATGGGCTCCATGATCAGGTGATACTATAGAATCTGTCCCTTATTGGACATGGGCTCCATGATCAGGTGATACTATAGAATCTGTCCCTTATTGGACATAGGCTCCATGATCAGGTGATACTATAGAATCTCTCCCTTATTGGGCATGGACTCCATGATCAGGTGATACTATAGAATCTATCCCTTATTGGGCATGGGCTCCATGATCAGGTGATACTATAGAATCTGTCCCTTATTGGACATGGGCTCCATGATCAGGTGATACTATAGAATCTGTCCCTTATTGGACATGGGCTCCATGATCAGGTGATACTATAGAATCTGTCCCTTATTGGACATGGGCTCCATGATCAGGTGATACTATAGAATCTGTCCCTTATTGGACATGGGCTCCATGATCAGGTGATACTATAGAATCTGTCCCTTATTGGGCATGGGCTCCATGATCAGGTGATACTATAGAATCTGTCCCTTATTGGACATGGGCTCCATGATCAGGTGATACTATAGAATCTGTCCCTTATTGGACATAGGCTCCATGATCAGGTGATACTATAGAATCTGTCCCTTATTGGACATGGGCTCCATGATCAGGTGATACTATAGAATCTGTCCCTTATTGGGCATGGGCTCCATGATCAGGTGATACTATAGAATCTGTCCCTTATTGGACATGGGCTCCATGATCAGGTGATACTATAGAATCTGTCCCTTATTGGGCATGGGCTCCATGATCAGGTGATACTATAGAATCTGTCCCTTATTGGGCATGGGCTCCATGATCAGGTGATACTATAGAATCTGTCCCTTATTGGGCATGGGCTCCATGATCAGGTGATACTATAGAATCTGTCCCTTATTGGGCATGGGCTCCATGATCAGGTGATACTACAGAATCTGTCCCTTATTGGACATGGGCTCCATGATCAGGTGATACTATAGAATCTGTCCCTTATTGGGCATGGGCTCCATGATCAGGTGATACTACAGAATCTGTCCCTTATTGGACATGGGCTCCATGATCAGGTGATACTATAGAATCTGTCCCTTATTGGACATGGGCTCCATGATCAGGTGATACTATAGAATCTGTCCCTTATTGGACATGGGCTCCATGAACAGTGAAAAACACAAATATAGCCAAACTTATTCAATATACTGTTTCGTGCAATCGCATACGCCCATGAGATGCACCTGCGAGACAGCACTGCTCAAGTCAAAGAGTGTGATTCATAATTTTTCCTGTTATTCATAATCAATCTGTCTTCAAGTTCAATAAGAGTCAAAGTCAAATGTCTTGTCGAGGTTGATGAATCAAAGTCAATGTGTTATTGCAATGCGACAAGTTCGAAGAGTAGAGTGTGAACGAGTTATCACAATGCAAAACTGAGTTCACAAAGTATGATATCCATATTTTGTCCTGTAACAAAGTCATGATAATGAAAAGGTTGTGGAATTATAAGCAGCGGTGTGGCCGATACACCTCTTCGCAAAGAAATATGAGTGAGAGCAGAGGAAGCATCTCGTGAGCAATTCAAATTAGGCTCAAATATCATCATATTATCTCAAGGTATTGTGATTGAAAGTTATAGCGCACAATAATGACTGACTGTGACGACAGTGCGAGATACGTACACGTAACCACACTTGTGGCAGGTCAGTTAACTTCCATATTTATGCCTTAATGGTGAAAAGAAAGCTGATGTTTGTAAGAAGTTGATCTTCGACATTATTAGCCGAGCCCTTGTGACCACCAACACCATCAAAAGTTTGGAGGGAACAAACCACAGAAGTTGGAGACATCTGACGGCAAATGCAGAAATGGATAAATGAAAAAGAATCACAGAGCCTGATACTCACTCTGTATCGAGTCACGTACAAAGTAATCGAGTAAGTGTCTGTTAGTTCAGACTATTTCCTGGCAGAGAACCGACTGAGAATTGAAAAAAACGGTCGATTTGTTTACCGTTGCTAGGGCGTTGCTAGGGAGAAACTTTTGAGAAAAACGCTCAAAAAATCTCTATTTACGGGGAAAACTGTCCGCACGCATACGATATTGTTAAAACATCCTATGAACAATATTCACATCGACTGCGATTTTAATTTTGCCCTCACGCCAAAATGTCAACAAGCTTTTACAATTAATTCCATTTTGCCAACGAACAAAAATGGCGGATTTTCATGTGTTGCTTAGCAACTGAGGTCAACACCAAAAATTTGAGGTCACCTCCTGAAATGATCGACCAGCATCACAACCTGGGTCTCCCTCTGCAGTTTTATCTTTGATATTTATCCATAACACCGGCTTGGCCGGTTATAAACCACACGTGGACGAACAGACACTTTGACACGTCATTTGGAATGTCACCAAGGAAGAGGACCGAGTCACGTGACCAACACACGAACATTCCATGGGGAACGGCTCGTCATGCCAGGAACATGGTAACCAATTAAAAACGGCTTCCGTGAACATCGCCGAGGGATAACGATGGGAAAACAACGGAGTTGTGTGTGCAGGAAGAGACAAGGAAACAAATGAACGAAGAGAACTCACGTACAGTTGGTGTGAACTTTGATAAATCACCATGGATACAACATCAGCACCGAACTCACGTTAAACACCTTGAAGAGATCAAATCGAACGAAGACTCCGTGAGCAATAACACGTCCAATCACAATGGAAGACTCCGAACAATGAACAATGAACTCAGAGTCACAGAGACCACTCCCTAAACGCGGACCTCGTTGGAAACACCTGCACGTGTTTCGTCCCCCTTTGTGTTTCTCACGGTTGAGTTCGCCTGTGTGACGTCATTGGCAGGGGTGTCACGTGGTTGAGTTCACAGTGATTGGTGTAAAGTACGTACATAATTACACGAGTTGTACCTTTTTAACAGATCATTAGTTTATGAATTATTACTAATTGCTGTATTACCTTCCATCACTAATCGAACAAACCAATGACCGTTCAAGATGGCAGGTGTTCTTCAAACCGTTAAACTCTACCTGTTGATCAGCCCTCTCCGGGACTGTTGGTGCAGCAGTGGGAAGGTCTCGTCACCCTTTGGGGGTTTTCCGAACCGTGACCGGAGAAGGTGGATCTCAGGGATGGGAACCCAAGGTCCATTGGGGTTTATCACGACCAGGGGATGAAATGCACGTTCCACGTTCGGAAAACCTTCGATCGATCCTCGGAATCCCGTTAACACCGAACAGGTGCAGCGATCCAGGAATCATTGACACCCACAAAGCCGCCATTTCACCTGCCACACCTTCCTTTACTTAATGCTTTATTCCTGTCCTGGATACCGGAGGGAATGGGGGTCAGGGTCGGGGTCTGGATGGGGGGTCAATATGGGGTCGGGATGAGGTCGGTGTGGGGTCAAGGTCGGGATGGGGTCAGGGTCGGGGTGGGGTCAGGGTCGGGGTGGGGTCAAGGTCGGGATGGGGTCAGGGTCGGGGTGGGGTCAGGGTCGGGGTGGGGTCAAGGTCGGGGTGGGGTCAGGGTCGGGGTGGGGTCAAGGTCAGGGTGGAGTCAGGGTCGGGGTGGGGTCAGGGTCGGGGTGGGGTCAGGGTCGGGGTGGGGTCAAGGTCGGGGTGGGGTCACGCCCAAACGAAGCAAAAGTATCCCGTGAACATCAATTCAAGTTTCACAATGAACACGTTTTCAAGAATAAACTGGGCACGGAATCAATTGGGGTGAGGGGTGGAGGGTGTGTCCAGTAACACGGAATCAATTGGGGTGAGGGGTGGAGGGTGTGTCCAGTAACACGGAATCAATTGGAGTGAGGGGTGGAGGGTGTGTCCAGTTACACGGAATCAATTGGGGTGAGGGGTGGAGGGTGTGTCCAGTAACACGGAATCAATTGGAGTGAGGGGTGGAGGGTGTGTCCAGTAACACGGAATCAAATGTTATTCATTGGGTCATCCAGTCCTTCACCTGCGCCTTGCAGTTGTTGCTTTCAAATCCTGTTTTTTAATTGAATACAAGTAAAGATAACCTGTCGCTTCGCTGATGGGGACAACAAAGGGGGTGAGGGAGAGGGAGAAAGGGAGGGAGAGAGGGGAGGGAGAGAGAGGGAAGGGGGGAGAGGTAGAGGGGAGGGAGAGATAGGGAGATGGAAAGGAGGGAGAGGGAGAGAGAAGGGGAGGGAGGGAGAGAGCGGGAGAGGGGAGGGAGAGAGGGGAGGGAGAAGAGGAGAGGGAGAGGTGCAGGGAGAGAGGGGAGGAAGAGAGAGGGAAAGGGGGAGGGGCAGAGAGACAGACAGAGAGAGATTCATTCCAGATTGTGGTGGGACATACGATAATGATACAGATTATGATGACGATGCTATTGAGTGTTTTTGACCCTGTTGTTGTTGTTGTTGTTGTTGTTGTTGTTGTGTGTGCAGAGGAAGAAGTCACCGTGATAGTTGCCGGGGAGGAGGATGCCATGTTTGGCAGCGATTCCCCCATCATTCCATCACATAAACTCTCCAGAAATGCAAGACGCCACACCAGGCTCTTACAGATGGCTGATTCAGGATTTTTCAAATGAACATCAGTCTCAAAACTCCAGGTACTTCAACCTTCCATGGACTTGACTGAACCACTTGCATCCTTCTTGTGTCCTTGTTTGTCAATTTGTCACTTCCTTGTTCATGATGAGAACTCAATTATTCCCAGTGAAGGGAATGTAAACATGAGAATGAATCGGCCAACATCAAACAGATGAGGTCTATCCTTGATTTGTACAATCAATGCCAATCATGGTCTGTCACTGACGAGGGGAACTGCAGCCATTAACCCTTGTGTGACCGAGCAATGATGATGCTGATGCCAATTCACACACACCACTCTTCAACACACAGTATCATATGCAAATCCAATAATGCAATGCAAAATTCAAAACATGAAGAACAAAGGCAAATGTTTTATGCATAACAAAGAAACACAGGGTATACCTCAAAGTAATGAATAAAAATATAATAAAATATTTGCAGTGGTAATAATTTAGAAATTAGAGGACAGACAGGCGCCAAGACAAAACGGACAAGATAATTCCATGGCCCACCTGGTATCCATAGCCAATCCCAAGGTGGGAGGAAGCAAAATAACAACAGAATATTTGCCAAGATATAAAGAAAATAATTGGTAAGGGAGAAAGGTCGGGGGGAAAGAAGAATTCAGGCCTGTTTGAGTTGACTTCCAGCAGCCTCGCCCCAGCCACAGGCCACAAGGATGACACTTCACCACCACTGTTCCCTCTCTCTCTCTGGAAGAGTTCTCAAACTTCACCAACGAATGAATCAGAGCAATTTCTTCAACACCTTGAAGCCACACGTTGCTTCAGGTCGGCTCAGATGACACTCAGGAGGAGGAAATGCTTATGCTCCCCCTCCGATCAACATGTCCCAGTGAGGCTCTCCTCTGTCTCAGTGTCTTCAACACAGACGGTGCCTCCAACAGGCGGCCCTCGGAGGGATCGCTCCAATCCTCAACGAGGTCTTCCAGGCCAAGTCTCTCGTCACACAGGCCAGACCACATGTTTTTGAGTATGTTGTCCCACATGACGAACGTGGAAGTGCAGGGAAGGAAGAATAGAGGAGGGTAATCCGATCGGCACGAATGATCAATTATCTCGAATGGTGAGGAATGAATGAACAGATGGTGAGTAATAAAAGAGTCACTCATCAGAAGGATGGATAGTAAATTGGGACTAATAAAAGAATGAGTGGTGAGGAAGATTGATGCACCGAAGAATGAGAATAAGCCAACTGGGGAGTTGAAAGAAACAGACAGGATGAAGGAAGGGTTATTTGAATTGAGATTTGGTGAAGAGGATTGTTGGTGGATTGAGAAAGGCAGATGGGGGATTGTTGGAACGGAGCGATGGTGGATTGAGAGAAAGATCGAGTCAAAGGAACGAGTCGTGCGAGGGCCGGAGGTGAGCAGACCATAACCAAGGAGTGCGGTGCAGTCCCTGGGGTGTCATGCAGCTCCACACAGACTCGCAGCACACACTTACATCACTCCACCGCCCATCCAAACTGCCCCGCCCCACCATCTCTCACAATATTTGGCCCAACCTAACCCCGCATGGTTACGTGAGGTATGAGAGGAGTCCCCCCCTCCCCCACACACTCTATTCTGCTTCTTTCTCCTCAGTTCTTCTTCCCGGATTTAATGAAGCCATACGTCTTTTATCCAATAAGTTTGTCTGAGGCGAATACAAACTCGGGGAAAGTCTGCTCTTCTGTGCCTTTTGCTTTGTGCTTCGAAATACCTGTTCAATGATTGTTTGCTTCAATGTGTAAATCAATAATTGCATTTTCCATTCAACTTAGTTGTGCTTTCTTCCATTGATCCGACAAAGTGTGTTCATACTAGATAGACTGGAAGTTTTTGCACCCACCTCCGCCATTGCTGCACCCACTGTCCCGCTCGGCAGTAATAAGTACTCTGGTGCACGCTGAGGGTGTGGACCCTAGGTGAGGTAGTTGTAGCAACGAGTAGGTAACGCGGCTGTGGACTTGATGACCCCTGCTCGGTGTGATTAATTTTGCCGGTGTGCACAGTTGCTCGACAACCCGTCGGGCCGAAGAGTTAACCGTGGCAGCGGGTCTGAGTATGCACGTCGTGAGCCCAGCACATGTGCCGATACCACAAGTTTTGGTGTCAGGAGTGGGATCTTTCGAACCCCCCTGACTGCGTAACATTGGGTGTGAGAATTGTGCAAATTTGAAATTGTGACGGACCGTGATTTGGGTGCAAATTTTAGTTAATAAGTAATTGTGCAGCCATGTCGGACCAAAGCAAACAGAACTAGGTGGGTGACAGTTGGTTAGACACTGCAGCGATTAAACTGGACATCATTGAAGAAGGACCAGTGAAGACATCCACACTGCTTGGTCATCTTTTTGACCCCGCCCAATCCCCCCATCAATTATCCCAGTGCTCCCAATGGAGCAGGAGCAGATGTCACAGGACAGTCGGTCGGCCTCACCAGCACCATTAGAAGTGGACCGATTGCCAGTAATAATGAGCCATTTGATTGGGAAGATGAAGGCGATAGGATTGGTTGTGTTCTACATTTTTTTGAGTATATATTTCAATTGAAATAAAATAAAGATTTTTAAGATTGCAAATTTTTTTTTTTGGAAGTTTAACACCATTGATGCGGCATCCTTTTACACCATCTTATTTAACACGTTACATTTGTTATTCGTGCCTGTTGTTTGTGTCCTTGATAACGTCGCTAAAAACATTAAGTTTCCTGTTTGGAATGATTTTCAATTTTGTTTCACTGCTTGGCAGATAGAGTAAAAAAGAATGATCTCACTCCTCTCTACATTTGTGAGATCATAATTAATTCAGAGCCAAAGTACTGCTAAACTACAGGTTCGTTTT
Source organism: Eptatretus burgeri (assembly GCF_056783735.1). Lineage (NCBI taxonomy): Eukaryota > Metazoa > Chordata > Myxini > Myxiniformes > Myxinidae > Eptatretus > Eptatretus burgeri. The sequence goes on along the minus strand of NC_140978.1, from coordinate 42,673,907 downwards.
CCGATTCTTGTTCAAAATATAACATTCAACTGAAGTTAAGTTGTTCCTCAATCATAAACCGATGTTTACAGACATAGACAAACGTCGTGAAAACATTAAGTTTTTAGCATTTGCTGGGTGAACCAATTGCTTCACCCTGCTTTTTTCACCCTCACGTGGGGTAATTACAATGTCCCATCTTCGGCAAATTCCTCTTCATCTCGGGTCAGTGTCACATTTTATTTTGGGTCTCGTGAATTATTCTGTGCATTCTGTTGAAAACCTTTGTACTGTTTGACCATGTGACTGTGAGGTACCCAAAGGTCAAATAGGACGAGGTAGCACACTTACCTTCGACCTGTCTAGTTCGGGCTACATTCCTGATCCGACTATAAACTGTTGGATTTGTGCTTTGCAGGTCGGTTGTATCTATCACAAGGTGGGGCATCCCTCAGATGGATGTCAATCTGGATCTTTTATCTGCTGGAAATAAATCATCCTTGTGTCTTTCCTGTAGATCATTCTTTGTACATCCTGTGGTCTTCAGGCATGGCGAGTCGGATCCTGAAAGGCGAGGGCCAAGTTTTCCCCACGGTAGACCCTTGAAGGTGTGCGATTACTGTAATTGTGACTGTTATGGAAGTAGTGGAGAGAAAATACCTAGATTATTTTATGAGACTATGTACTTGGGAGTCATCTTTTTAAGAGGTACACAAATATGTTTAAGGCAGCTCAAAGGTGAGTACACATTCCTCGAGGCCATCCTGCCAGCCATTTCTTATATCATCCACACTTGTTCCATTTCAATTTTATCCATTTCACCCTTCTCCATCCCAACCCCCTCGTCCTGGCCCTTCCCTTATCATTTGAGCAATGACTCGCATTGTTCTGACATTTGACAGGAGTTTGGAATTTACATTCATGTGACAAAGCCAAAGCAAACATCAGAGCTTCGGGAAACCTTTCCAAATGAAAATGATTCTGGAAAATTACATTCTACATCTTGGCCAGCGAGCTCGTTCCAGCACGCTGTATGAGCTCTTGCGAGGATGTCACCTTAAAATTTAAATTTATCGAACAATCCGTTCCTTCGAAGGGCCCCGTCACCATCAGCACGCGTGGTCCCGCATGCAGATCAGATGTGGCGCGCTTTGTAAGGGGTATCCATTTATACGAGTACAGCATCGTGTCCACCAGAGGGCACACCGAGACAATTTATCACAACATTGAAGACTTCGACCCCTTCCACGGGTCTCGGTTCACTTGAGCACCTTTGTGTGAAATCAGAAGTAATTGAGGTGGACAGCTTTCCGATACCTTCACCGGTAGACACAACGGTGGCTTTGTATCTCGGAGGAAAGACTGAATGATGCTAAAACAATTGCACAGCAAACGAGGATGAGGAATCGGAGATTGCAGACCCACACCAGGACTGTTTTATGTGGTGGGTATGCTGGCGTGTTTGTGTGGTGTGTACGCGATGAATTGGTGGTGCCGGTTTATGTTCGCACAGCGGACAAACACACCTTTTCGATTCCTACATGGATTCCCGTTGCACTCGTATGTATTTTTTTATAGATGTAGGCAGCTTATGGATGCATTCAAATTCTTGATACATTGACTTTATCGACGTTTTCACATTAATAATAGGACATACTTTAAAGACTTACTCACATTATCATTGGACACACTTGAGGTACTCGGTTTAAAAATATAACGTGTAAGACTGGCCACCACTAGATGGCATGTGTGGCCTATGTTGGCACATTATTGTGGACAGACAGACAGACAGACAGACAGACAGACAGACAGACAGACAGACAGACAGACAAGCAAGAAAGATGTGACACATAGCCCGATACTTGTGAAATCCAAAAAACAAATTTGACATAAAAAATAACACTGGGAAACAAAAAAACTTTGTCTGCTACTAAGGGAAAATGCAGGTGTTCTTGGTTAAATCTGGGCCACTGATTTCAAATCTGAAGTCAGAATTTAGCCAGTACATCAGGTTTTCTATATATATATATATATATATATTAATGATACCCAGCATGCTATATTAGATAATTATAGCAGATGACCACATTGTACATCTAATATCAGTGTTTAGTAATTACTTTCACGTCATATTTAGATAACAATGATTGATCTCCTTGTATAATGTGAAGTACACAAACCAAGAACATAAACAAGTTGCAGAAAAAGAAGTTAATAAAACATGAGAACATGGTAATCTTAGGAAGGGTGTAAACTTGATAGGTAAATTTGCCCCATCATGAGTGATTCAGAAACAACACTTCAAGTTTACACTCTTCCTTTCAATATAGTCATCGTAGGCACTGTTCAGACGTGTTCAGAAGTGTGTGAGACATTTGCTCTTGCGTTTGTGTGTGGAATTGGTCACCTGTTGTAGGAAGCAGCAGCAATCACCCATCATGTTTGGGTTGAACAAGCCTTGATACCTAGTTTCCATGACTGAAATGTCTTGGTTGCTCATCGCTTACCTCAACCAGATTAGGTGGGAAGAAATCAAGATGAGAATACAAGAAATGCATTTTAAGAGACATCATAAAGCCCATTCGCTGATGGGCCTTGAGCATGTTGTCCACGAATTCCACATATGTTCAGCTCTCTGGTTCCCAAGAAAGTTCTGCAGAACCAACACAAATTCCTCCCATGCTGCAAACTCAAGTGGGTTCAATTTAATTTTTGAACACGGGATCACACGTCAGTTCTCGGATCTGGGGCCCAAAGAAAAATAACTGATTTGAGTTCAGCATCAGTTTTCTCTGCACCAAACTTCTCTCTGAGATATTGGAAGCCGTTACTGTCGTGTCCGGATCCGGATCCGGATATTCACCAAAATCTGATCATATGGTCCTTCTCACACACCCAACCTGTCCACAAAATTTCATCCAAATCCGTCAACAACTTTTTGAGATAACCTGCACACAGACAGACAGACAAGGAAACAAACAAACAAAGATGTTGTGCAGAGGCCAAACAAGAAGGCCTATGTTGACCTTTTGACCTCAAACTTCCTTATGACAAACTTGATAATGTGGTGAAGTTTCATGGAGATCAGTTTAAAATTGTGACCTGAAGGCGATAAACAGACAAACAGACAGACAGACAGACAAACAGACAGACTATCGACTAACGAATATACTTGAAAAAATTTTGATTTTGCAAGTAACAAGAAAAAGATGTCGTGCAGAGCACGATACTCGCAGAATCCACCCCTATCTCCAAAGGTTGCCATGGATACATCAAATTGTCCATTTCATTCAGATTAAAATTCACAATCATAATAATCAAAGCTCAGGTCAATTGGATGAAAATTGATTTTTTAGATTGAAATTGATGATTTTAGAAGTTAGATCTTAAGTTGGCCTTTGACCTTTTAACCTCAAAAATAGTCCCCCCTCCCCACACCAATCCAGTGATCCAATTTGCAAATCTTGTTCAAGTTTCAAGTCAATCGAATGAAAAATGACGATTTTAGGAATTTGACCTCAAGATGACCTTTGACCTCAAAATCAATAGGCTTCACAGTTGAGACGACCTCCAGAACTCAGTTAAGTTTCATGATGATCGGTTTGGAATTGTGACCTGAAGGCGACAAACAGACAGACAGAATAACAAAATCGATTGACCAATACACGAGTACTTGAAAAATCTTCGATTTTGCAAATAACAAAGACAGAAAGCAGTGAAAACATAACCTGCTTCACGTTCGGTGGCAGAGGTAACAATGGTGAAGTGGGTGTGATGGGTCTTGTATTATTTTGTGGACCATCAGCACAGCGCGCGACTCGTACAAGGTACAAATTGACGGAAGATCCGTTCCTATCACGCGCTGGTATTCTTCATGGGTCTTTCAGTTTCTTCACACTTTCTTCAGACGAATTACCAAAAATGCACATTTTAAATTTAAAGAAAGAATACTTTGAACCAAAAACTAATTAAAAAAAAAAAGAATGAAAATGTGATGATCAACGTAAAACTCTTTTAGTTTCCCCCTTTGAACCCCGAGCCCCTTGGACTTTCGGCTCCCTGGAGAAAAATCTGCCCGCTCAGGTATGTGGAGGTTTGAATAGAGGCTGGTAAAGCGGTCGCTCAGGTATATAGAGGTTTGAATAGCGGCCAGTAAACCGGCCGCTCGGGTACATGGAGGTTTCAATGGTGGCTGGTAAACCGGCCACTCGTGTACATGGAGGTTTCAATGGTGGCTGGTAAACCGGCCGCTCGTGTACATGGAGGTTTCAATGGTGGCTGGTAAACCGGCCACTCGGGTATATGGAGGTTTCAATGGTGGCTGGTAAACCGGCCGCTCGTGTACATGGAGGTTTCAATGGTGGCTGGTAAACCGGCCGCTCGGGTACATGGAGGTTTCAATGGTGGCTGGTAAACCGGCCACTCGTGTACATGGAGGTTTCAATGGTGGCTGGTAAACCGGCTGCTCGGGTATATGGAGGTTTCAATGGTGGCTGGTAAACCGGCCGCTCGGGTACATGGAGGTTTCAATGGTGGCTGGTAAACCGGCCGCTCGGGTACATGGAGGTTTCAATGGTGGCTGGTAAACCGGCCACTCGTGTCCATGGAGGTTTCAATGGTGGCTGGTAAACCGGCCGCTCGGGTACATGGAGGTTTCAATGGCGGCTGGTAAACCGGCCACTCGGGTACATGGAGGTTTCAATGGTGGCTAGTAAACCGGCCGCTCATGTACATGGAGGTTTCAATGGTGGCTGGTAAACCGGCTGCTCGGGTATATGGAGGTTTCAATGGTGGTTGGTAAACCGGCTGCTCGGGTATATGGAGGTTTCAATGGTGGCTGGTAAACCAGCCACTCGTGTACATCGAGGTTTCAATGGTGGCTGGCAAAATAGCCACTCAGGCAAATGGAGGTTTGAATAGTTGCTGGTAAAATGGCAGCAATGGTTAAAAGGGTTAAAAAGTCCAATCTTTGGTGTGCCTTACCGGCCAACACCTGGGAGGTCTTGCTCTATTTCAATTTGTAATCAATCATTGCACCCAAATATTTGTTCAGGAACTTTTTCGACACGATGGCCATGAATGATGAAAGGTTCATGGTGACTTGGTAAGCATCTAAAATAAAATAAAAACATACCACCCCCCCCCCACCCACCGTGGGGTCAGAGGTCAGGTCAGCTATGGGAGCATGCACTGGAGCAGCGTGTCGCTGTGTCCACTTACTCCAGGGGCCTCCGTCTCGCCATCCCCCAGGCGCCTGGCATATCCCCATCTCCCTGAGATGCTGATCAAACTGCTGCAACCACAAAGCACGTGGCCAGCCCATTGGCCTCTTCCACTGACAAGGCTTCCTCGCAGAGAATCTGCTACCGTCAGGAAAACGAGCCACATGTCCATACAATCGCAGCTGACGCTCACAGACTATGCAGGCAACAAATCTCATTTGAGTCTCAGCAACCGCTTGTTGGACACAAAGTCCGACCAGCGAGAGCCAAGGATTCTCGCAAGAGACCTGGTACCAAAGAATTATGCCTCCGTCTCAGATCCCTGGTCAGAGTCCAAGTCTCACATCCATAGAGCAAAACTGGAAGCACTAAGGACCTGAAGACTCAGACTATCGTCCTCCCGCACAGGTACTGACAGCACCACACCCCACGATCCATTGGATCTATGACTCCCCAGGCCCAACCCAGATGTCGATTGACCTCTGGCTTACAGCCAGGAGAGACGTGAATATCACTGTTCAGGTGAGTGAATATCTCTGTGACCTCAACATTCTCACCATAAACAGGTACAAGCAAGATAGCAGCATCCAAGATGTCATTGAAAGCCTGGACCTTAGTTTTGACCCAGGAAACCTGTAATCCCAGCGGCTCCAACTCCTCATTCAGCACCTCGAGGGCTCCCAAAAGGATATCTAGAATCTCCGCAAGGAAGACTGCATCATCTGCGAAATCAAGGTCAGATCTTGACATTCCAAACGATGCACCGCAGCTTGATCTCTCCCACATCCTCCCCAGAATCCAGTGCATACAAGTGCTGAAAAGTGTGGGGGCCAGTACTCACCCATGTTGAACTCCAACAACTGGAAATAACTCAGAGATGGCATCACCAAATCTCACAGCACTCTCAGCACGAAAGTGTAGTTCAGACATCAGATGGATCAGTTTTGGTGGCACCCCACAAAGACCAGGAATCCTCCAGAGGGCATGCCGATTCACTGAATCAAACACTTTGCAGAGAGTAACATCGGTTGCAAGCAGCCCCTGCCGAAACTCCCGTCTGCATTCGATGAGGACCCGAAAAGCAATGATACGGTCAATCGTTGACCTCTTTGGTGTAAAGCCTGACTGCTCTGGACGCTGGTGCTCAAGCAGATGGTGGCGAACCCTATCAATACTTATTCGAGCAAAGACCTTGCCCGGCACTGAGAGCGGCAACATCCCTCAGCAGTTGTTGCAGTCATGGCAATCACCCTTCCCTTTCCAGAGAGGACAACAAGGCCCCTTTTCCAGTCAGTTGGGATGATGCCTGTGTTCCAGGCAAAGCACAGAACTGCATGTCGCGACACGAGAGCAGCATTTCCACCAGCTTTGAGAAATTCAGCGTGGATGTCACAGATCCCAGGAGCTTTACCCCATTTCAACCGATTCACCACAGCCTGTGTTTCCACAAACAAAGGTGTATCACAGTTCATTGGAGGGTCAGCAATTGGGATAGTAACACCTGTGAAATCCAAATCAATAGCTGGTGGGTCAGACTAGTACAGCCGTTCAAAGTAACCGGCCCAGTGGGCCTTCCCTTTGCACTCCTCTGTCAAGAGCCCACCACCCTCCGCTCTAACTGCAGTACACCGAGGGACGGGCTTGGACGAACGCAATGCGTGAATTCCCCTGTAAGCGGGAGGAGGATCACCTGTCCACAGGTGATGCTCTTCCCCCTCACAGATTCCTCACACATAGGCCTCCTTGTCCACCCAAAGTGCACGTACAGTATTACGCCTCAGCTCCCTGAACAGCTCAGCTCTGCCAATCAGCCTGACCCTGCGACTCTGGTCAATGGTATCCAGTGTGCCTCGAGAGACAATAGTTTTCTTCACCTTCCGGTGAGTTCCAAGACATCTCCCGGCAACATCAAGGACGGTGGTCTTGAAGGCACTCCGCAACTCTTCAGGATCCCCCAAAGCACTCAGACCCCCCATATCACCACTCAGCCTGTACGCAAACTCCTCAGATACCCTCTCATCCTTGAGCTTGCCAACATCCAGCCAAGGCTGGGATGGTACCATTCTCCTGGATTTAAGCTGAAACTTCAGAGTTGCCACAACAAACTGGTGGTCGGTATTGAGGAACGGCACTCCGGTAGACCCTGCAGTTCTGGATCATCCTCCAACAACCATCAACGAGGACATGGTCAATCTCTTTTGCCACACCGCCAGTGTTGGAATACCAAGTCCAGCGATGAGCTTGTGGGCACTGAAACCATGAACTCGCCACCCTAAATCCATGACTTCTTGCAAAGTTAATGAACCTGGTGCGATTCTGGTTCACAGTTCCAAACCCATGGGGACCAACACATGTCTCATAACCATCCCTCTCAGTTGCAGTTGATGCATTGAAATCCCCCAAGACTAGAAGAGTATCTCGTCTTGGGCACTGATCAACCACAGACTCGAGCATGGCATCGAATGCATCCTTCACGGTGAGGTCATTCGCCTCAGTCGGAGTATAGACAGAGACCATGGAAACGACACACAAGGAGTGCCGAATCCTTCGTCTCATAATATGCTCGTTGACCGGTGTTACCTCAATCATTGGAGTCAGCAAAGTGGACACAGCTACAGCAACTCCTTGGGCATGGTCGCCATCAGAGCGACCAGACCAATAGTAAATAGTAAATGGGCAGACACAAAAAAATCATGGGATTCAGCAGACTGGACACAGTAACAGCAACTCCTTGGATACAGTCGCCATCAGAGTTACCAGGCAGTTAGTTGGTGTTGCCACCCACCATGATCTCACCACTATATGGTCTCTGAATCTCAGAGTCCTGCAATACCGAGGTCCAAGTGCTGGATCTCAGATGAAAGCAGACAGGTGATCATCCTGTCTTAGGGAAAGGCCATTCCAGGCACCCACTCAAAGGGACCGCCTCAAATTATCCCCAGGAGACCATGATCTGCTGGACGACACCTCAGCAGCACCACGCCTCACACCACTGCTATCTGACCCAGGAAGGTGAACCTGTGCTTTTCTTCCTGTCATCAAAGAATGGAGGTCCCGAAGGCTTTGCCCCAATCCTGTCATCTGGTGAGTTGCCCTGTGAAGGAACTTGTTCAGGAAGTGCAAAGTCCTTCCTCGGCCCTCTTGAGCTCCTGACCACTTACAAAGCTTTTGTCCGTAGCCTGATGGAGTACTGCTCTCCCCTCTGGGCTGGTGCTCCTGCCTCCCACCTTTCTCGACTTCACGCTGTCGACACCAGGGCTTTTAAGATCATTGGCATCTCCCGCAATGAAGCTGAGTCTTTGGGCCTCTCACTCAATCACCGCAGGTTGGTCGGTGGTCTTTCTGTCTTCTACCGACTCCTCTCCAGCCTTGCCCCCCCTGCTCTCTCTGCGATTTGTCCCAACCACATTTCCACAGGGCGCTCAAGGTCCGCCAACAACCCCCTTCTGGTAAAACTACCAAAATCACGAATCACTGCTCATCTTCACTCTTTCATTCCTCTTTTTTCCCGCCTTTGGAATAAACTTCCTCACTCTATTCTTTCCCATTCTTCCCTCCAAGCTTTCAAAACAGCTGTTCACCACCACCTCTTATCTTCCCCCATCCAAATCCTCGATCTTTTCTACCCCCGATAATCCACCCAAGCCCACTTCCTTCAATTCTCCTGCTTTCCTTCCTGAAAGTCCCTGTAATGTCCATCTTCTCCTCGCCATGTTCCCCGTCCCATCCCCATCCCTCTCCCTTCCACAGTTCAGCTGTGTCTGTTCCCCAATGTTTTGTCCCTTCCACTCCCGCCCCTCTTGTCTCCTGCCCCCTTGCTGTGAGTTGTGTGTTTGCTCTCATACGAGCCTCGACCAAGGTATACAAAAAAAAAAAAAAAAAAAGTGGTTTTTGTGGGTTTTGGAATCCCGTGGCAAAGGAACTCCAATGGAGTGGGTTTTCAGTTTTCTTTGCGTTTTTCATGTGCTTTGCGGAGTGAAGTGTTTTTACAGTGGCCGGAGTGCAAATCCTGCCACCAACCTCCCAGAAAAAGGTAATCTAACTGCAGGATGATGTACGCAACCACAAATTGGCACCAGAAAAAGATGGCCGTTGGCTCACAAGGAGCTCCTCCACCCTTTGACAAGTTTTGTTTTCAATCCTGCTGGGTGTCCATATTCCAGAATATTCCAGAAGAGCTGCACATAGACCAGGGACAAAATTTTGAAAGCCAATTGCTAAAAAAAGAAAGTGTGCAGTCTCTTGTCAATTTAGAACACCAGGACAACACCATTGAGGCCACAATCTGAAGAGACGGTGGAAAGTTTCAATGAGACCTTGATCCAAAAATTGGGCTTGTTTACCACTACCGGTCAGGATAACTGGGAAGACCATCTCCCATATTTTTGATGGCACACCGGACCAGTCAGCACAGAGCCATCTCATGCAGCCCAGCGCTGCTCATGTACGGATGTGAGTTCCAGACGTCTGTCGATCTCCTTTGCGGTCCGATGCCAGATCACCCTGATAGACCGCCGAGGGAGGGTTATGCACATCACCTGGAAAAAGCCATGTCATGGGTCCATGCTTTTGTGCACCGCCAATTCCATCTAGCCAGTGTGAAGATTAAACGCAGGTGCGACCACTCGAGCCGAGGGATTACCTCTGGGGATGAGGATTCGGTTCTTCAATCCCCGGCGAAGGAAGGGCAAATAACCAAAACTCATCTTGCTTTGGCAGGGCTCGCGGGTCATCCTGGCGCAAATCTGTGACATTGTGATTAAGATCGAAATGTGGCCACGGTCCTTCCCCCAGATCGTTCACACTGACCGACTATGACCAGACAAGGGCGATGAGACGCCCTTATGGATCGCTCTGGCCTTTGAGGTGGAGGCAAGGCTGAGCACTTCTGCAGACGTGGGGTAGGGGGGAGATGGGGGCGGGGACAGGGGGGTTAACTCATAAGTGTAAAGTAGAGTACAGAGTTTTTGAACCCATGTGGGAGCACGTATGAAAGGCTGCACCACAAGGGGCCACAGGAACATTAATTCAGCATGCATGAGGTTAGAGGTAGAAAATGTTAGAATAGTTTTGCCTCAAGGGGGCGGAATAAATAGTTGTCTTCATGGGAGCACAGGAGCATTAGTCTTAGAAGGTGGTTGAGGTTAGCTTAATGTGTTATGGACAGAGGGTTGGAGACAATTGACATGTAGTGGGGACGTAGCTAGCGTAGTGACAAAGTGTTAAAAGGAGCATGCATAGTATAAGGGATGACGAGATGAGCAGGAGAGAGTCAGAAGAAACTAGTTAGTTAGATGGTGCAAATGACTGAAAGGAAATGTGAACAAGCTTGAAAGGGGTGAATGTGGGACAGCAGCCAGGGAGTGAATATGGAAAGGAGTGAATGGTGTGAAAGAATGATTGGGAGGGAGTGAGCCCTACTTAAGGAAACCTGGGGCTAGTTTAGAGATTAGTTAGGGAAATTTAGTAAAATTAACAATGCAGCTCGTTCTGTGGTTTGTTCCATGTGTGTGAAAGAGTGTTTGTTTTGCAAGGTGTGCAACGAGTATTGATGGGCTGGGAGTGTGGCTCATGAGAGGTGAGGGGCATGTCAGCCAGGGTAGGCCGTGAGCCCATGGTGGGCCTGCCACAATTGTGCTTGGGTCTGGGTGGCCATGGAGAAGGGACCCGGAGCACCCATTGCGAGTGAAAACAATTGGTGTCAAGAGGAAGGTTTTACATTTAAGAAGCAGTGGGAATCATTTCAGAGACAAAGGGAGTGTTTCCAGAATGATGGCCGTGTGTTAAATAGAAAGGGGGCAACAAGGTTTGCAGTTGGAATTGAAGAAGGAATTCAGGCTTTTTTTGAGTTCAGTCGAGGGTGGGGAATCTATGAAGGAAAGAACGGATGAAGTAATTGGGATGAGTAAGGCCAGGCAGGAAAATAGAATTTCAGGAAGGGAAAAGTTAAACATATTCCATTCCAATGCCAGGAGTTTAAATAATAAGATGGAAGAGCTTGATGCGAAAGTGGATAGCGAGGAGTAAGATCTAGTTGCAGTAAGTGAGACATGGTTTAAGGAGGAGAGTACCTGGAGGACAGGATTAGAAGGCCACGAGGTGTGTCGGTGTGGTAGGAAGGAGAGAATAGGAGGAGGAGTAGCAATCTGGGTAAAGGACAGCATTGCATTAAGAGAAAGGGGTGACATACATGAAGGAAGGAATAAATGTTGATGATTCTGAATGGGTAGAGATTAGAGATTGTAAAAAACAGTAAGATACTGATAGGATGCTTTTATGGAGCTCCGGGTGTGAAGGAAGAGGAAGAAGGAGGAGTACTAAATAATTAAAAAGGGCACGTGGTAAGGGAAGAGTATTGATTATGGGGGATTTTAACTTGTGAGGGATACATTGGGTGGAGGAACAGGGAAAGGGCAGAACGGATGAGAATTTCCTCGTTTTATTCTAAGATTGCTTTTTAACCCAGTTTGTAGATAAGCCCACGAGGGGGAGTGCAGTCAGTGTTGGACCTCCTGTTAAGTTATGATCCCAATATGGTGGAGGAGGTGGACGTCGGCAAGCATTTCGGAGCAAGTGACCATAACATTGTATGTGCAAAGATTCTGTTAAGGGTTAAAGTTCAGGATAGAAGGGTAAGGCTATTGGATTTCAGGAAGGCAAACCTTGAGGGTATTGAGGAGAGAGTTGGGTGATGAAGATTGGGAGAAGCTAACAATCGGACAATCATCACCAGAGAAATGGGAAACCTTCAAGGAGCAAATGTGTAGAGTGCAGAGCAAGTACATCCCAATGAGGTGGAAAACTAGAAACAGAAAGAGGTCAGGGAGTTTGAGTCGTGAGATAAGGAACACCATAAAGGAGAAGCAGAACATGTTTATTAGGTTTAAAATGACAGGACTGGAGTTAGATTTAAATCACTATCGGAGTAAACAGAGGGAAGTGAAGAAAAATAACTCGGAAAGCCAAAAGAGAGAATGAGAAGGACAAGGATAAGAATATTAAACATAATAGCAAGGCATTATGTAATTATATCAGGGGAAAAGAACAGGTGAGGACCAGTGTGGGCTCATTGAGGAATAGCACCGGGAGAGTGGTTCGTGATGAAAGCGAGATGGCAGGCTTATTAAAACAGGTATTTGTCTTCAACTTTTACGCAAGAACAGTCAGGAGAATTGCCAATAGCTGAGAGTATTTATAGAGGAGGTGAGGAAGGGATTTTACAGAAGATCCAATGTTGGAGTGGAGGAAGTAAAGGAACAGGAAGGAAATTAAAGAGTAGATAAGAGTTTTACCAAAGGTCCAGGTAATATGCACCTGAGAGTATTGAGGGAGGTGGCCGAGCAGGTAAGTGAGATGTTAACGTATATTTTCAATACCTCACTGGAGTCAGGACAGGTACCGGAGGATTGGAGGGTAACAAATGTAACACCATTATTTAATGAAGGATCCAGTGAAGAATTGGGAAATGAAAGACCTGTTAGTTTGACTTCGGTTGTGGGGAAGGTGTTGGAGACATTAATTAAGGACCAGGTGAGGAATCATTTAAATAAATACAAACTAATTAAAGGTAGTCAGCATGGGTTTACCCATGGGAAGCATGGGAAGCAGTGTCTGATTGGGAGGATGAGGGAATGGCAGTGGACATAGTATAACTAGACTTTCAGAAGACATTTGATAAGATAGCACATCAGAGGTTGTTAGCCAAAGTAAGGGCTTGTCAGGTCGATAATTAGATTGCAAACTGGATTAGTGATCGGAAGCAAAGAGTGGCTGTGAGTGGGAGGATGTCTTACTGGGAAGATGTAGGTAGTGGGGTACCTCAGGGATCAATACTCACAACTCAGACTATTACTATTCATCATTTACATCAACAATTTGTATCAAGGGGTGAGGAGTAAGCTTTCCAAATTTGCAGATGACAAAGCTTGGAGGTAAGGTGGAAAGCAGAGAGGGTGTCGATCAGATTCAGGAAAGTAATGATACTTGCATGGATTGGGTAAAAGATTGGCAGATGGAATTTAACCTGAGCAAGTGTAAGGTGTTGGGGATGGGGAAGAAAAGTACTGCGAAACTACAGGTTCCTTCACCGATTCGTGTTCAAAAATATAGCAGTGAATTGAAATGAAGTTGTTCCTCGATCATAAACTGCCGTTTTTGTCAGAAGGTGTGAACATAATCATAAACCGACTGACCCTAACCCTAACTGACAATCATAAACTGACAGAAGGAGCTTTTTCCTAAAGTGTGCAAGGGAAAAACAGCAATGGTACAACCATACTCATACCTGTCATTCTCCGCCTAATTCAGTCACTCCAACCCCGACAGAGGGAGCAAAGCGACAGAGTTCAAGGGGTGAGCCCCCTCTGTGTTGTGGTCCACACAGTTCACTCAGCTCTTGTCTTGCTTTGCTCTCTGTGGAGAGTTCATCTTCACCTGGGACTTCTGCAAGTTCTCTGAAAGCGAGTGCTGAAGGGAACATCGAGATGGCACAAGATGGCACCTTGTGTCTGGGTTCATTGTAATCATAGAGTGTGATGATGCCATGGCCCCGTTAGCCGGCAGGTGATGAAACACCGCCGTTCACCTGGTTACCACGCTGAGGAGGGGTTGGACTTATAACCAGGACACACCACACCACACCACCCCAAACATGGACACACCACCACCACCACCACCATACACAGATATACCGGACACACCACACATACAAAACACACCACACCACACACAGATATACCGGACACACCACACCACACCACCACAAACATGGACACACCACCACCACCACCATACACAGATATACCGGACACACCACACATACCAAATACACCACACCACACACAGATATACTGGACACACCACACCACACCACCCCAAACATGGACACACCACCACCACCACCATACACACACATACCGGACACACCACACCCGGACACAACACACCACAGACACACCACACACGGACAAACCAGACACCATACCAAACATGGGCACACCACACCACACTCAGACACATACACACAACACATGGACACACCACACATACACAACACACCTTGAAAGAAAAACTTGGAGCCAAGGGACATGTACAGGACTTCCAAATGTACTTACCTGATAAAGGAAAACCATTCTTCTGTTCTGTTCCACATCAAGACTGTATTTCAAAAAGATCATTTAAACTCACCAAGTGATGGTTCTTCATTCTCACCTCGTTCCTGATAAATGACAGTTACAAGAACACAGGTAACCATCATGGTGATGTTCATGTGTAATAGTTACATGACCACATCTACCTGATGATCGACGCTTTCATTGGTGACAGGATGAAGGAAGGAAGGAAGGAAGGAATATCTCGCGAGGGTGGGCCGAGGAAGGAATAAATCATACAGATTCGTTTTAGAAATCCCCCCCAACAGTCGCGCACCCCACAAGTACGAGAGGTGCGTGCATGTCACTTTACCGTACCGGCAAGACGACTGAAGTCGATGGGGAACCGTGCCGGGGGTAGGTCAAAGGATGTTAATTGGCCGAGCAAACCATCGTTACGTGCTACACCCTATCATCTATCAAAGGCCAATCAACCGCTTGGGCTAACTAATTGGCCTGTAGCATTATAAGAAGTGATTATCCTTTGTTAGTGTATCTATTATTCTGTGCAACATAAGGAGAATGAGTTTCGCTTGACGTCTTGCCATCCGAGCTTGCATTATGAAGAGCTATACCCTCAGGATGTTGCAAGTTTCCTCCCATTGTTGCATGACAATTATAGTCAGGTTGTGGATTTTTTTTTTAATTAATCGTTTTGAAGCTGTTTTTTTTTTTACGAGCGTGTGAACCCACTCGTCGACAAGTTATGTCTGGTGCAAGTAGTCAGGATTCTTGGGTTTGTGAACGGATGTGGTGATGTATGATGTGGTGTGTCACCTATAGGTGACAAATGGGAGTGAGGACTGCGATCGTGCCCCCTGTTGTAAATGTTTTCTTTTGTTTTAGAGAATCTGCATTGACTCGTTGACTTTGAATGTTGTGCTGTGTGAATCCTTTTAAAATCATTCATAGAATGAATAAATAAATGATAATGATGAACAGCATGAAAATTGATTTGACGAACGACATTATATATTGAAATGAAGGCAATCATGGCTCGATTGAGTGTGAAGATGAGTGATAAATAAATAATCTCAGATCAAATAATTTCCCGCTATTTTGTTCAATACATCCATCACAGGAGAAAGGCTGCGGTGTAGAATTGTGGGGCACAGTTGAGAAACTCCCCTTACCTAACCAGTTAGTACAGAGCTTCTTATTCTTCTTTCAAATACAGCACAAGGCGACGGTCAGCAACATTGGCTCGGGGGTGGTTGTGGCGCTGATGTAATGCCCTCTTGTAGGACATGGCAGGAATTTGCAATTTGTTAATGGTGCTGGCGATAGTTCACCTTCTCTTTCTCGATGGACATCGTAGGATCTTTAACGTCCACCTCACCAGCTGATGCCAGCTGACGTGACGTCCGTTTCACGTCCATCTGAGGGCGGGAAAAAACAAATTAGATGAATCACCCTGGATGTGAAACACGAGGATGACAGTTTACAGCTGGGTTGGGATTCAAACCCAAGCTAGATAGCTGAGAGGTGAATATGTGTACCTCTACTCAGTACTGCACTGCAGTATTGACATTGCACAGGGTGGCCACAATGTCTTGTCACCCGTTGTAAAAATCGAGATATTGCCTTTGTGTGCACAATGATGATGCGTTTCCTGTTCTTCAAATTGAGCGAACACCACTACTTTGATGACTTTAAACAAGCAGTGAGACTTACTTTTCATCGTAACACCACACAAATGCTCCGGAAAATGTCCCACAGATCAAGGCACAAAATTATTCTCTGGAATGACAATCATGGAGCACAAACGGATCCACTGGAACACTTAAGGCTCGTGTCGCATGCTGTCCAATGTGTAATAAAGTGAACGAGGACTACAAATTAATATGATATGACTTGTACATCACTTCATTGTTGCCAGCTAATGTGATAAAAGGCAATGTCACAAATCTTACAAGGTGTGACAAGACAATGTGGCGACAGTAGAACAATATTATATATACAGGAGTATTATGCACATTATATTTGCTCAGTAAGTTAACTGAAGAAACCTATACACCTTTGTTTAAGGACAACGTCACCATAATTGGAATTTATTATTTATATCATTGCCAGGGTACCCATTATGGTGTCATCGCCATGCAAATGCACCCAGCAGATGGTTTACATCTTGTGGACAGAAGACTAAATCAGAACTTGGACAAAGAGTTTCAGTTGAACGGACTTTAAGATTACGTACGCATAATTCGGAGACAATCGTACATCTGCTTGCAGTTGTACAATTCTGAACGCACTTGTGTGACAATTTTGAATCGAAACAACAGGATCTGGATGTTGAATGGACAACCTGGTTTGGGATGGTTAATGGTTGTCCTGATAGTACTGTGTAGAGGTCGCACATTTACCTTTGAACTGTCGATTTGGGGTTCGATTCCTGACCCGACTTTAAACTGTCGGATTGAGGATTGGCAGGTAAGAGTCGGAATGAGGATTGGCAGGCTTAATGTCCACACCATACTCCCTACAATGTGATCATTGAGCTGGGTGTCCCACATACTCGTGCCAGCTGCTCGGTGGACACCTACGATCCCTTTGTGGCTGACAAACATTCGGTGAGTGATCATCGGCACCCTGAACTAATTACAAATTCCTGCCCAAACCACCTTCAGTGGAATCCAGGCCAAACCAAGTGCTTCGTGAAAGACCTGGTATAAAAACATTCTGTGACTGATCCCACAAGAAGCTGGGAACATTTAGGGCTATGAGAAAGTTGAATTGATTGAAGGTGCAAAATTAACTTATAATTTCACAAATTACAAAGCAGTCTTCCGTTTGTCAATGTCTCATAAGCAGCAAAACCCCTGGAAGGTGTTACAATTCCTCAGAGCATGTGGAGGTGAACATGACGTGTTTGAAAACCGTTCCTTACTTGTTGGCAGCTCTCAATGTCGTTTTGTAGTTCTTCCTTCACTCTCAACATTCTTCTGTAGGTCTTCCTCATGCTGTTGTTCCTCGAGCTGAAGTTCCACTTCTTATACGTTGGTCGTAATATTTTTTCAGATCTTCTGAAATTACCTTATTTTTCAATGCAATCACAACGAATTATTCGTTTTTTGCACTCAACCGTTGCATCACCATTTTGCTGCAGTTGTTGATGATGCAGCTCTTCCTCCATAAACAGCGAGTCGCTGTTAAGTGTTTAAATGTTGTCCGTGTGCACCTCGTTTTCAAGGCACACATCCTCGTCGTGACAGGCCTTCACTCGTATCTCCACAAAGAACGACTTAACCTGCAAATCAGGTCAATAAGCATGTCAGTCAGTACAGCATGTAGGAGTGAGGATAGCTGTATTGTGTGAGATGACTGAAATTATCAATCAAAGGAAAGATTATACTGCATTGTGGGTAAATCCCAGAAGGGACACCAACTGCTCATGATACTTGTCATCATTCTCTTGCGGCAGCTGTTTTACTTGATAATGATGATATTATTCACAAATTTGTAATTTCCATGATATGACAATTGTTTGTTGGTCCAAACACATCGTTTTGCAAATGGATACATTTTGGAGAATGGAATAATAATCTCCTGAGACTTCTTAAATAAAACAACAGTCGGTGGTAACTTAAGATCTTCTTCGTCTTTTTTCATGTGTCGTACCTTCAGATGCAGTGTTATCTTAATTGTTGCTGTTGTTCAGCTTGCTCACGAACATCCTGAAGGCACATTGGTTGCTCAACCTGCAGACGTGGAGTCCATGTCCGCTGAGGAAGGGAAGAGGGCACATGCACTTAGAGATGCAGGGGCTTTGAGGCAGGTATCATTTGTAAATTGGCATACCAGAGGTAGACAGGAATGACTTACCTTGCGAAGATCTATCAGATCCTGGAGCATGAAGCGGATGCGTGACGACATTTTTTTCTCCTTCAAGAGTTCAACCAAAGAGGTGAAATGCTCATTCATCTGTCGAGACGCATACATACGGGCGCGAAGTCAGTAAAATGAAGATGTGCAAGAAAGATGATGAAAATCAGCAGCGTAAGAGTAAACGTGTTTATGAAAATTCAAAAGTGAAGTTTCATTACCATTGCGGGGTGTGTGGAGTCCAGGTTCTCTCCAACAACACCAAGAAGACGACAGAAGCACTCGATGGAGTGCTCCTTACCATCTTTGAGCAACCACCTCACTGTATCGGAGATAACAGATTCATGCAAAACTTGTGCATTGAAAAGTTCCCCGATGAAGATGACGTTCCCAATAGCACGGCGTCGGGCTTTCTCGGCGTCCAAGCTGGAGCTCCCATCCATCTCCATCATTAACTCATTGTTGCAGCCTTGAATGAGGAGTGTGCGAAAGTCGAGGACGTTACCCGGCTTGCTTGTTTCATGTCCCTCAACCTGTAAAAAAATAAAAGAATGGTGGATGGTATTAAAGAAAAGGGGCATCGATTTATTGAATACTTTTTAAACGGAAGGTGAGGGAGGCAAGATAAATTGAGAAAATAAAAAGGTGAAAAAAAAAGAAGAGAGGAGCGTCGTGAGGCTGAGAAAGAAGTGGTGAGAGAGGGTAAACAAGTTTGGGGTGAAATGAGATTGCTGGGGCAGTGTGTATCAGTCTGTGAAAAAGGGAGGTGGGGATCACGGGAAGTGGGGAGGAGAGCAGATATTTTCAGGAGGTTCAGAGAAGGATGTCTGTTAGTCGTGTTCTTTCCCTGATGAGTTGCGGTCGTGAAAGACTTCTCTTACCTTTGAAAGGTGGTAGCACATGTTTGCATACACCTTCGAAAATTTGGATTCCAACATTGCCTTGTTCTGGATAAGCTGAACAATGTCCTTCAGATGACCTTCCTTGGTGATATTGATGCACTTCATCTGACTCACAATCCGGTCAAAATTTTCCGGTGTTAATTTATTGAGGAGAGAACGAAACTGCCGAATTACATCCTTGGGGAAGGAAATGGGAGTAAAACAAGGAAGGCATCATCCGTGAGGAGTCAAAACAATAAATGAGTTCAGAAAGAAAAGTATATTTTAACATTAAATCGACACGAATGACGACCCTTTCAAATGGAAAACCAAACTCACTTCATCACCCGTCATCCCTCTCTTCTTCGTGGGCCTCCAGGCATTACTGGAAGATTTGAGTTCCTCCCCACATTCAATCACGTGGTGAATAACACGAGGTTCCTGTTGAACATAATAAATAGTCTTTCAAATAAAACAGCAGTAGAGAAACATGACATTGACGTTACTGTGAAATAGGCAACGCACCAGTTCCAAAATAATAATAATCGGAATCGTACAACTTGTAATTTGAGAAGTGGATGTTCATGTGATTGTTGATTTA
Organism: Eptatretus burgeri; assembly: GCF_056783735.1. Taxonomy (NCBI): domain Eukaryota; kingdom Metazoa; phylum Chordata; class Myxini; order Myxiniformes; family Myxinidae; genus Eptatretus; species Eptatretus burgeri. Next base: position 42,654,253 of record NC_140978.1, on the reverse strand, counting down.
TCTGTTTGATTTCTATGCACTCCTGAACCGCTGAACAGAGGAAGTTGAAAACTTTTGGTTGTAATTGGGGGGGTTTAGGGTTCAGGGTGGGGGGTCGACACCAATTCCCTCGATGTAAATGTTTATGATATGTTGCTTCCTGATGTAAGTCAATGTTACAAGTTGTGCTAAAAGGTGCCATTTTTCCAGGGAATCACAAATTAATATTGTATTCTAAATTAAACCAGATTGGAAAATGATTCGAAGGTTCAATAATGTGAGTTCTTTTCAAGCTTTTGATGAATGACTGGGAACGGGAGTATTTCTGTTGGGTTCTTGAGATTGTGTTGCTGTACCTTGTTTTTCCAAGGTTGATGACGCTGCAGGTCATTTTGGTACGTCTGTTGTGCCTGAGGCTTCTCAAGCTTCTCTTGCTTGAAAGGAAGCTGCGAACATGGCTGCTGCTGGGGTTGCTGTTGTTGTTGTTGCTGTTGTTGTTGCTCCAAATTCTGAACTTTAACGCAGATGTGGTACATTGCCTCAATGATGGAATTATGTTTCAGCATCACTGCATTCAAGCATTCGTTTAGACTTTGGAAATCAGCCATCAGCAGTGCGACCTGTAAGTGATTAAAACACATCAGCACGCATCAAGGAAAACATTATCTTCAACTCTTTCGTTTCAGTTATTTTGTCTTCAAAGGTCAGACAATATCGAGCAAGTCCCGCATTGTGAGATCATGGTTACTTACTTGTTTGTGGGAATCAATGTTAATTTGCTCCTGCCTCTGCAGCTGCTGCTCCGATGCAGAAAACCCACGACTCAGGTTCGACAGATCCTGTGAAAGTTCCTTATTTTTCGAGGTAATCTGTTTGAATTCTTCATCCTTCGCAATTAAATATTGCGAAATCACCTCGATCTGTGGGGCAGTGTGAAAACTGATTGATTAAAATGCAATTTATAATAAGGTAAAAATGCAAAATTAACTTAGTTTAGTTTTTTTAAAGAAATAATTTAATAAATCAGAAAGAAAGAAAGAAAGAAAGAAAGAAAGAAAGCGACATGTGTGAAAGAAAATCCAACGCCACACAGCTCGTAATTGAGCACTCCTTGTAATCCTCAACCAATAAACATGAAGACTGTTTGGAGGTGTCCCTCTCAAGTCTAACCTGGGATTAATTTGGGTAAAAGGCACAAAAAGTTCACACGGAGTTTGACAAACTCCAATAAACAGTTTTCCATTTGTAAATATCTCATGAGCAGCACGACCCCTGCAAGGTGTTAAAACTCATCTGAGCTTGTGGAGGTGAACATGATGTTCACACCCTTGGCATCTGTAGTCTCACATGTTTGATAACGGTTCCTTACTTGTTGGCAGCTCTCAATGACCTTCTCTTGCTGTTGCTCATTCCGTTGTAGCTGCTCCTGTTGCTGACGTTCCACTTCTGACAACTTCTTTGTTGCCTTCATCAGATCATCTGACAGGACCTTATTTTTCGAGGTGATCTGTTTGAGTTCTTCATCCTTCACACTCAAACGTTGCGAAAACACCTCGATCTGTGGAGCAGAAGCATGACAGCGTCAGACAGCAAAGTTTGTTTTCTGTTCTACGTAACCAGAAAGAAAGAAAGAAAGCAGCAAGTTTGAAAGTAAATTCAACAGTGCACAGCTCGTAATTGAGCACTCCTTCTTGTCCTCAATCAATAAACATGAAGACTGTAGGTGTCCCTCTCAAGTCTAAACTGGGATTAACTCTGGTTAAAGGCACAAAGTTCACACAGAGCTTCACAAACTCCAAGAAACATTTTTCCATTTGTAAATGTCTCATCATCACGACCCCTGCAAGGTGTGAAAACTCATCAGAGCTTGTGGAGGTGAACATGATGGTCACACCCCTTGGTATCTGCGGTCCCACATGTTTGATAACGGTTCCTTACTTGTTGGCAGCTCTCAATGACCTTCTCTTGCTGTTGCTCATTCCGTTGTAGCTGCTCCTGTTGCTGACGTTCCACTTCTGACAACTTCTTTGTTGCCTTCATCAGATCGTCTGACAGGACCTTATTTTTCGAGGTGATCCGTTTGAGTTCTTCATCCTTCACACTCAAACGTTGCGAAAGCACCTCGATCTGTGGAGCAGAAGCATGACAGCGTCAGACAGCAAAGTTTGTTTTCTGTTCAACGTCATCAGAAAGAAAGAAAGAAAGAAAGCGACATGGTAGAAAGAAAATTCAACAGTGCACAGCTCGTAATTGAGCACTCCTTCTTGTCCTCAATCAATAAACATGAAGACTGTTTGGAGGTGTCCCTCTCTAGTCTAACCTGGGATGAATTTGGGTTAAAGGCACAAAGTTCACACGGAGTTTCACAAACTCCAGTAAACAGTTTTCCATTAGTAAATGTTCATTATCATCACGACCCCTGCAAGGTGTTAAAACTCATCAGAGCTTGTGGAGGTGAACATGATGTTCACAATCCTTGGTATCTGCGGTCCCACATGTTTGATAACGGTTCCTTACTTGTTGGCAGCTCTCAACGACCTTCTGTTTCTGTAACTCATTCACTTGTAGCTGCTCCTGTTGCTGACGTTCCACTTCTGACAACTTCTTTGTTGCCTTCATCAGATCATCTGACAGGACCTTATTTTTCGAGGTGATCTGTTTGAGTTCTTCATCCTTCACACTCAAACGTTGCGAAAGCACCTCGATCTGTGGAGCAGAAGCATGACAGCGTCAGAGAGCAAAGTTTGTTTTCTGTTCAACGTAATCAGAAAGAAAGAAAGAAAGAAACAAAGAAAGCGACATGGTAGAAAGAAAATTCAACAGTGCACAGCTCGTAATTGAGCACTCCTTCTAATCCTCAATAAATAAACATGAAGACTGTTTGGAGGTGTCCCTCTCAAGTCTAACCTGGGATGAATTTGGGTTAAAGGCACAAAGTTCACACGGAATTTCACAAACTCCAGTAAACAGTTTTCCATTAGTAAATGTTCATTATCATCACGACCCCTGCAAGGTCTTAAAACTCATCAGAGCATGTGGAGGTGAACATGATGTTCACACCCTTGGTATCTGCGGTCCCACATGTTTGATAACGGTTCCTTACTTGTTGGCAGCTCTCAACGACCTTTAATTGTTGACGTTGCATTTCTGACAACTTGTTTCCCACATTCATCACATCCTCCAAAAGTGAATTACTTTTCAACGTAATCGCTTTCAGTTCTTCATCCTTCGCACTCAAGCGTTGCGAAAGCATCTCTGTCTGTGAGGCAGAAACATGACAGTGTTATTGACCAGTAAACTTTCTCTGTTCTACATAAGCAGAAATAAAGAAAGCGACATGTTTAAAAGAAAATTCAATGGCACAGCTCGTAATTAAGCACTCCTAATTCTCAATGAATAAACATCAAGACTTCTTGAAGGTGTTCCTCTCAAGTTCCTCAAGGTGTTCCTCTCTCTCTGCAGATCTGGATAAAATCACAAACTGGTCCAACATGAGGAACATGTCTTTAAATTCTGACAAATCTCACCCTCTCACTATGTCTCTCCGAAAGGACCATTTGGAACTCCCTCCCTCACCCCTCCCCTCCCCCATCTACTCTCTCAACAATCCTCTGGAAGAAGTCCTCTCTTTCCAGTTTCTGGGTGTCACTATCTGCCATGATCTTTCCTGGGAAAGCCACATTTCCAACCTGGCCTCCAAAGCCAGGTTCCAACCTGGCCTCCAAAGCTAGGTTCCAACCTGGCCTCCAAAGCTAGGTTCCAACCTGGCCTCCAAAGCTAGGTTCCAACCTGGCCTCCAAAGCTAGGTTCCAACCTGGCCTCCAAAGCTGGGTTCCAACCTGGCCTTCAAGACACACAGCCTTATGGTGATTGTCCTTCAGTTCAATCTCAACTAAGAGGGAATTTCTCTGCAAGTCAGATCAATAAGCATGTCAATCAGTACAGGAGGGAGATACAAATACAGCATTTGGGAGAATGAGCATTGTGTGAGATGATAGACATTATCAATCAGACAAAGGAAAGGTTATACCGCACTGTGTGTAAATCCCAGAGGGTACTCACCTGCTCATGATACTTCGCATCGTTGTCCTGCAGCAACTGCTCTAAATGATGCAGCTTTGCATCCAGGTTTGTGGTTTTATTTTCAAAATTTTTCTGGTCGTCAGAAGTCTGACGAACCTGCTGATCATTTCGTTCAAGCTGCGCTTTCAGTTGCTCGATCTGCAAAAGTCAAACCATGGAGAAAATAAGCTTCTCCAAGTTCTGTCTGAATTCTTGGTGTGGTACTGGATACACACTACCTTTGGATCACTCCTACTTCTGTGATTTCAGGTGTTTCTAAAACAACTAGAAGTGACACAGTCATGTCATGTTGAGCAAGAATTGGAAAAAGAACCCAAGTCAATGGGAATGAACACCCAAATCTACATACCTGCTGCATGTTTTCTGCATTGCGTTGACACACCTGTTCCAGGTGTACCTCCTCAGGAATGTTTTCAGGTTCCTGTGCCACCTGGACATCATTTTCAGGAACCCTTCCACTCTCCTCGTTTTTTGCTGATTTCTATCAGGAAGATTTAAAAAAAAATCACGAGGTGTTAAGACATTTACAAAAAATGGAGTTGTGTCCGTTTCCCAAAAGTGTTGTTTTCCCGTGACACGGTTTCAGGTGGATGTGGTTTTGTGTATTTTACCTTTCGCTTTCCAAAAAGCCTTTTAAACCAGTTTTTCGTCCTTTTTGCGTGGGATTTCCCCATTTTGAATCAAGCTAATCCTGGAGGGAGAGGGAGAGGGAGAGGGAGAATGATGAGGGACACATGGGGAAATTGTCACCTTCACAAGTTTTCATTTCAAACAGGTGGGAAAGCTTTTAATGGCTGTTTTTATATTTTATTTGAAACCAGATGCTGTATTTCTATGGACACACCAGAGTGTCCGTTATTGATGCTCTTCATGCAAAAAGAGCAAACAGTTGTGGGAAAAAATTCAACTCCTTCCAAAACTCCAACTAAACAAGTCCTCTCACCACAACTCTTCTTCATTTGGATGATTAAACACTGCAGATCAATTCGTTACATGCTTTGGACACAAACATCATGGTTTATAACACGTCTGCTGATACAAGCTCGTCCCACATATTTTTCCCTGGGTTTTGGCTCTTTTTCTCTCGTTATCATAAAGGCAGGAGAGGAGGATGAGACCGTGGGCCAAACATCCAAAACGTGTCTAGTTTTTTTACTTTCATGACACACTTCTGGTAACCACCTGAAATTTTGCATAGATTTCAATAAAAAATCACTTGTAAAGAATTCACAACTCGTTAGTGCAAAAAGTTGCACATTAATTAGTTATGATAATTAACAAAACCTATAGCGCCATCTTGTGTCCATTCTGAGATAGCTGTGTATTACTCTGGGAATTCTGATATCTCTGTATTCAGAGGGAGACGACATGAATGTGGGTGATATGGGGCCCTTCAACACACACACACACACACACACACACACACACACACACACACACACACACACACACACACACACACACACACACACACACACACACACACACACACACACACACACACACACACACACAAAAACAGTAATTGTAAATCGTAATGCCACTAATTGTTGATCTACAGACCTCATTCATCGGCACAAAAGCTGAACATACAAGTCAGGAAGACATGCACTGGACTGGCATACCGAAATCAAACACAGTGTATCATAATATCATCCATCAGCAAACTAATCATCAGTCATTCTTCGTTCAATCATCGATACATAAATCTATCACACACCGAAGCTGAAAAATCACATTTTTAAGTTGCCATTCCACTGCGACCGTAAACAAACCCAGTGTAGACGCACTGCTATAGCAGGTTTACCAGCACATCGTTGATGTAAGAGAATACATCGCAACTGCAGATAGAAACTAGAGGGGGAGCACTCGGGAGAGTGCAAAACCTCCGCCGCCAATACTGCTGGGTCACTCAAGTGAACCTTATATCTTATTCATTAAATATGATGTCAACATTGCTGACAGAGTTATAGTTCTTTTCTCCAACATTTTTTTTTTGGGGGAGTGTTGGAAATCATTAAAACATGTAGAAATGCAAAAAAAGAAATCGAAATTTTGTTGAAAAAAAAGTTGCAAAAAATTTTTTTTTCTCCAACAATTTCTTTCTTGGGGGGGGGGGATTTTTTTTCTCGATTTATTGTGCGGTTATAATATAATATAATTAATAGGCTGCCGCTCAACGATGAAAATCATAACCGCACTAGAAATCGAAGTGTCAACATCAACGTCATGCCGAAAAAAAACAAAAAAAACCAGGGAGTCTGGAACACTGACGCTACTACATAACACTTAATTATAATATAATATTAACTACATAACACTGACGCTAAACATTACCTCGACGTGTTTCGACTGAAGAATAACTTACAAGTAACGTGTGTCAACGTGTGTCAACGATCGTGTAACGTGCCTACAACTTATGGCCAGCGTATGCGGAACGTGTGTCATAAGTTGAGTACGTCGAGAAATTTTCAACATGCTGAAAACTTGTCGACGTACTCGGCGTATTACGACGTATGCCAGCGTGCTCTTAACGTAAACAAAACTTACCCATAACGTATTTGACGTGTGCCAGCGTATTCGGCAAATTTTTCATACGTTGACATACGCTGGCTAAAACGTCAAGGTGTGACAGCGGCTTGACACTTCGATGTCTAGTGCGGTTATGATTTGAATCGTCGAGCCGCAGCCTTTTAATAGGCTACGCCACGTGATCGTCGGCGATACGCTGACTCACAATGCATAAGTTAGACTATCGTTGGGCATAGGTTGTGAACGCCGACAACACGCTCAGCATTCGTTGATATAAGCTATCTATATGTTATCGAAACGTTCTGTGTACGTTACTAATACGTTATGCATACGTCCAACTCGTTATGAATACGTCCAAAACTGGAAAAAACATCAATAGTTCAGCGTATGCCAGCGTTTTACATACATTTTGATACCTTGCCATATGCTGGCTAAAACGTCAAGGTGTGACAGGGCCTTCACGATCAGCTTATGATTGAACTTCGAAGGATGATACTGATACTAAGTGATAGCAAAACATCCAGTCGGATTCACGACAGTTAGATTCTATAGTATACTTATCACTGAGTATTGATTTTGACCATTCTGTCAAAAATTAGTTAACGGTAGAAAGGAGATATCACCTTCCAGATCCATCACATTCATCATGATCATCACCGGGCATGTGATCGGCGGCCACAGCAGCTGCAATCCCCACACTGAGCCTGTGTTGACTGTGGTGTACTTCTAGCACCTTGACAGTGACCTTACTTTCGGGGCTTCCTTCCACATCAATCCACTGAGCAGCACATTCCTAAAATTCCTTAATGTTTTTCTCACTAAATGGAATTACTTTGCTGTGGGTGTTGATGACATGCATAAAACAGAACCCCGAAGAACTGCCTTCAGAATCTTCAGCAGCACTAGCATCGGACGACGTGTACGCCACCATGACAGCTCGTGAGTTTACAGCTTGCCTGAAGGGAAGCGCGTGATTGGTTGATGAGCGTGGTGCTGTATGTCAAAAGCTCTGTGATTGGACGACGTTGACAAGAAAATTGTCAAAATTTCGGGTGTTTTTTCCATATTTTGAAAAAATGTGCAAGTTTTGTGCTTGACGAGTTTCAGATATGATTTCCATAATATTTTCACATAACATATTATAAATACAGGTAGCTACACAAGGTGGGTCAAGAAACTAAACAAACCGGGAGCTCGGCCCACGGTCTATATGTTCTCCACACACACCACATTAAATCTCCCAACATATAGAGCTCTTTCGAACCACTCACTCACTCACTCGTATAAATGTTTTGTACCTCTCAGATGAGGGAGATGAAATTTGGCATCCATCCATCCATTGAGACCACACTGTGCAGAGCGTTGGTGCTGCCTAAGCAGTCTCCTTGGCTCTTGGGCACAATCCCAGACGGGTCACCACTCCGACACAGGATACCAGCAAGCTGGCACTCATTTTGCCGACCTCAGAAGGATGACAGGCTGAGTCAACCCCACCTGGTATTAATTTAACAGCGGAGTGGGATTTGAACTCAGGCCCCAAGGATCCCAAGCCCACCAGCCGAACCATTAAACCAACACCAGGCAATAAATTTGACATACTGTTGCAAATTGAAGCCAATACCCCAGGAAAAAACAAGGAGGGCACGATTCAATGTCGAGCCATCACCACATATGGGTCCTCAATATTATTACATCATCATCCATACTTGCACCAAATTTGATTTAAATCCCTGATTTAAATCCCGAGATTCAAAATATTAAATTATTCTGGCTGCCAGACCATGTATCCGATCAGGTTGAAATTTGAAACATATATTCCCCAAGTCTACTCGATCATAACTGTGACATTTCATGGCGATTGATGAAGCGGTTCAAGAGAAATAATTTTTCAAAGATTTTCGTTCACCCCAATATAGTTGCCAGACCATATGACCTAATGTGACCCAAGACCGGCAAAGCCGCAGTGGACCGGCGAAGCCTGTGAATGATCACAGACGAGAAAAGAGTTCCGGCCAGTCGAAAACTCTCCACAAACTTGAGGAATTCAAGTTTAAAATTTCGAGGAATTGAAACTTTGACAAGGCCTTCACCATGACCATAAAGGTCAAGGTCACCAACCTTTGTATCGTTTGATTTCTCTCACCGGGAACTATAAGTCTACTTCAGATCGGAGAAAAACATTGTTCACATTCGGCACGTCAAACACTACCAAAAATCATGTGATTGAAAAGCTTCCAAATCACCAAACTGAACCGGTGGTGATGATGTCATGTGAAAATGACAATGAACCACCAGATAACCAAAATTTGTGTCAAGGCTTCTTCAGTTAGTGGGACTCGTCATCCCAACTGCAGAAAAGCAGTAGAGTAGATCAGTAGTTGCATGCCCCTGAAGATCCCAGGCTTGGAGTCAAGGATCTTCAGGAAAATTGGGGAAATTTGACATTAATGAAAAACTCTTGAGCTTGAACCAAAAATTCCTCGGCAATGACACTATTTTTCAGGAGATACTATGAAATCTGTCCCTTATTGGACATTGGCTCCATGATCAGGTGATACTATAGAATCTATCCCTTATTGGGCATGGGCTCCATGATCAGGTGATACTATAGAATCTGTCCCTTATTGGGCATGGGCTCCATGATCAGGTGATACTATAGAATCTGTCCCTTATTGGGCATGGGCTCCATGATCAGGTGATACTATAGAATCTATCCCTTATTGGGCATGGGCTCCATGATCAGGTGATACTATAGAATCTGTCCCTTATTGGACATGGGCTCCATGAACAGTGAAAAACACAAATATAGCCAAACTTATTCAATATACTGTTTCGTGCAATCGCATACGCCCATGAGATGCACCTGCGAGACAGCACTGCTCAAGTCAAAGAGTGTGATTCATAATTTTTCCTGTTATTCAAAATCAATCTGTCTTCAAGTTCAATAAGAGTCAAAGTCAAATGTCTTGTCGAGGTTGATGAATCAAAGTCAATGTGTTATTGCAATGCGACAAGTTCGAAGAGTAGAGTGTGAACGAGTTATCACAATGCAAAACTGAGTTCACGAAGTATGATATGCATATTTTGTCCTGTAACAAAGTCATAATAATGAAAAGGTTGTGGAATTATAAGCAGCGGTGTGGCCGATACACCTCTTCGCAAAGAAATATGAGTGAGAGCAGAGGAAGCATCTCGTGAGCAATTCAAATTAGGCTCAAATATCATCATATTATCTCAAGGTATTGTGATTGAAAGTTATAGCGCACAATAATGACTGACTGTGACGACAGTGCGAGATACGTACACGTAACCACACTTGCGGCAGGTCAGTTAACTTCCATATTTATGCCTTAATGGTGAAAAGAAAGCTGATGTTTGTAAGAAGTTGATCTTCGACATTATTAGCCGAGCCCTTGTGACCACCAACACCATCAAAAGTTTGGAGGGAACAAACCACAGAAGTTGGAGACATCTGACGGCAAATGCAGAAATGGATAAATGAAAAAGAATCACAGAGCCTGATACTCACTCTGTATCGAGTCACGTACAAAGTAATCGAGTAAGTGTCTGTTAGTTCAGACTATTTCCTGGCAGAGAACCGACTGAGAATTGAAAAAAACGGTCGATTTGTTTACCGTTGCTAGGGCGTTGCTAGGGAGAAACTTTTGAGAAAAACGCTCAAAAAATCTCTATTTACGGGGAAAACTGTCCGCACGCATACGATATTGTTAAAACATCCTATGAACAATATTCACATCGACTGCGATTTTAATTTTGCCCTCACGCCAAAATGTCAACAAGCTTTTACAATTAATTCCATTTTGCCAACGAACAAAAATGGCGGATTTTCATGTGTTGCTTAGCAACCGAGGTCAACATCAAAAATTTGAGGTCACCTCCTGAAATGATCGACCAGCAGCACAACCTGGGTCTCCCTCTGCAGTTTTATCTTTGATATTTATCCATAACACCGGCTTGGCCGGTTATAAACCACACGTGGACGAACAGACACTTTGACACGTCATTTGGAATGTCACCAAGGAAGAGGACCGAGTCACGTGACCAACACACGAACATTCCATGGGGAACGGCTCGTCATGCCAGGAACATGGTAACCAATTAAAAACGGCTTCCGTGAACATCGCCGAGGGATAACGATGGGAAAACAACGGAGTTGTGTGTGCAGGAAGAGACAAGGAAACAAATGAACGAAGAGAACTCACGTACAGTTGGTGTGAACTTTGATAAATCACCATGGATACAACATCAGCACCGAACTCACGTTAAACACCTTGAAGAGATCAAATCGAACGAAGACTCCGTGAGCAATAACACGTCCAATCACAATGGAAGACTCCGAACAATGAACAATGAACTCAGAGTCACAGAGACCACTCCCTAAACGCGGACCTCGTTGGAAACACCTGCACGTGTTTCGTCCCCCTTTGTGTTTCTCACGGTTGAGTTCGCCTGTGTGACGTCATTGGCAGGCGTGTCACGTGGTTGAGTTCACATTGATTGGTGTAAAGTACGTACATAATTACACGAGTTGTACCTTTTTAACAGATCATTAGTTTATGAATTATTACTAATTGCTGTATTTACCTTCCATCACTAATCGAACAAACCAATGACCGTTCAAGATGGCAGGTGTTCTTCAAACCGTTAAACTCTACCTGTTGATCAGCCCTCTCCGGGACTGTTGGTGCAGCAGTGGGAAGGTCTCGTCACCCTTTGGGGGTTTTCCGAACCGTGACCGGAGAAGGTGGATCTCAGGGATGGGAACCCAAGGTCCATTGGGGTTTATCACGACCAGGGGATGAAATGCACGTTCCACGTTCGGAAAACCTTCGATCGATCCTCGGAATCCCGTTAACACCGAACAGGTGCAGCGATCCAGGAATCATTGACACCCACAAAGCCGCCATTTCACCTGTCACACCTTCCTTTACTTAATGCTTTATTCCTGTCCTGGATACCGGAGGGAATGGGGGTCAGGGTCGGGGTCTGGATGGGCGGTCAATCGTCGAGTGATTTGAATGATTTGAATTTGATTTGAATCGTCGAGCCGCAGCCTTTTAATAGCCTACGCCACGTGATCGTCGGCGATACGCTGACGCACAATGCATAAGTTAGACTATCGTTGGGCATAGGTTGTGAACGCCGACAACACGCTCAGCTCAGCATTCGTTGATATAAGCTATCTATATGTTATCGAAACGTTCTGTGTACGTTACTAATACGTTATGCATACGTCCAACTCGTTATGAATACGTCCAAAACTGGAAAAAACATCAATAGTTCAGCGTATGCCAGCGTTTTACATACATTTTGATACCTTGCCATATGCTGGCTAAAACGTCAAGGTGTGACAGGGCCTTCACGATCAGCTTATGATTGAACTTCGAAGGATGATACTGATACTAAGTGATAGCAAAACATCCAGTCAGATTCACGACAGTTAGAGTCTATAGTATACTTATCACTGAGTATTGATTTTGACCATTCTGTCAAAAATTAGTTAACGGTAGAAAGGAGATATCACCTTCCAGATCCATCACATTCATCATGATCATCACCGGGCATGTGATCGGCGGCCACAGCAGCTGCAATCCCCACACTGAGCCTGTGTTGACTGTGGTGTACTTCTAGCACCTTGACAGTGACCTTACTTTCGGGGCTTCCTTCCACATCAATCCACTGAGCAGCACATTCCTGAAATTCCTTAATGTTTTTCTCACTAAATGGAATTACTTTGCTGTGGGTGTTGATGACATGCATAAAACAGAACCCCGAAGAACTGCCTTCAGAATCTTCAGCAGCACTAGCATCGGACGACGTGTACGCCACCATGACAGCTCGTGAGTTTACAGCTTGCCTGAAGGGAAGCGCGTGATTGGTTGATGAGCGTGGTGCTGTATGTCAAAAGCTCTGTGATTGGACGACGTTGACAAGAAAATTGTCAAAATTTCGGGTGTTTTTTCCATATTTTGAAAAAATGTGCAAGTTTTGTGCTTGACGAGTTTCAGATATGATTTCCATACTATTTTCACATAACATATTATAAATACAGGAAGCTACACGAGGTGGGTCAAGAAACTAAACAAACCGGGAGCTCGGCCCACGGTCTATATGTTCTCCACACACACCACATTAAATCTTCCAACATATAGAGCTCTTTCGAACCACTCACTCACTCACTCACTCGTATAAATGTTTTGTACCTCTCAGGTGAGGGAGATGAAATTTGGCATCCATTCATCCATTGGGACCACACTGTGCAGAGCGTTGGTACTGCCTAAGCAGTCTCCTTGGCTCTTGGGCACAATCCCAGACGGGCCACCACTCCGACACAGGATACCAGCAAGCTGGCACTCATTGTGCCAACCTCAGAAGGATGACAGGCTGAGTCAACCCCACCTGGTATTAATTTAACAGCGGAGTGGGATTTGAACTCAGGCCCCAAGGATCCCAAGCCCACCAGCCGAACCATTAAACCAACACCAGGCAATAAATTTGACATACTGTTGCAAATTGAAGCCAATACCCCAGGAAAAAACAAGGAGGGCACGATTCAATGTCGAGCCATCACCAGATATGCTTCCTCAATATTATTACATCATCATCCATACTTGCACCAAATTTGATTTAAATCCCTGAACCGAGATTCAAAATATTAAATTATTCTTGCTGCCAGACCATGTATCCGATCAGGTTGAAATTTGAAACATATATTCCCCAAGTCTACTCGATCATAACTGTGACATTTCATGGCGATTGATGAAGCGGTTCAAGAGAAATAATTTTTCAAAGATTTTTGTTCACCCCAATATAGTTGCCAGACCATATGACCTAATGTGACCCAAGACCGGCAAAGCCGCAGTGGACCGGCGAAGCCTGTGAATGATCACAGACGAGAAAAGAGTTCCGGCCAGTCGAAAACTCTCCACAAACTTGAGGAATTCAAGTTTAAAATTTCGAGGAATTGAAACTTTGACAAGGCCTTCACCATGACCATAAAGGTCAAGGTCACCAACCTTTGTATCGTTTGATTTCTCTCACCGGGTACTATAAGTCTACTTAAGATCGGAGAAAAACATTGTTCACATTCGGCACGTCAACACTACCAAAAATCATGTGATTGAAAAACGACCAAATCACCAAACTGAACCAGTGGTGATGATGTCATGTGAAAATGACAATGAACCACCAGATAACCAAAACTTGTGTCAAGGCTTCTTCAGTTAGTGGGACTCGTCATCCCAACTGCAGAAAAGCAGTAGAGTAGATCAGTAGTTGCATGCCCCTGAAGATCCCAGGCTTGGAGTCAAGGATCTTCAGGAAAATTGGGGAAATTTGACATTAATGAAAAACTCTTGAGCTTGAACCAAAAAATCCTCGTTAATGACACTATTTTTCAGGAGATACTATAAAATCTGTCCCTTATTGGGCATGGGCTCCATGATCAGGTGATACTATAGAATCTGTCCCTTATTGGACATGGGCTCCATGATCAGGTGATACTATAGAATCTGTCCCTTATTGGACATGGGCTCCATGATCAGGTGATACTATAGAATCTGTCCCTTATTGGACATGGGCTCCATGATCAGGTGATACTATAGAATCTGTCCCTTATTGGACATGGGCTCCATGATCAGGTGATACTATAGAATCTGTCCCTTATTGGGCATGGGCTCCATGATCAGGTGATACTATAGAATCTATCCCTTATTGGGCATGGGCTCCATGATCAGGTGATACTATAGAATCTGTCCCTTATTGGACATGGGCTCCATGATCAGGTGATACTATAGAATCTGTCCCTTATTGGACATGGGCTCCATGATCAGGTGATACTATAGAATCTGTCCCTTATTGGACATGGGCTCCATGATCAGGTGATACTATAGAATCTGTCCCTTATTGGACATGGGCTCCATGATCAGGTGATACTATAGAATCTATCCCTTATTGGGCATGGGCTCCATGATCAGGTGATACTATAGAATCTGTCCCTTATTGGACATGGGCTCCATGATCAGGTGATACTATAGAATCTGTCCCTTATTGGACATGGGCTCCATGATCAGGTGATACTATAGAATCTGTCCCTTATTGGGCATGGGCTCCATGATCAGGTGATACTATAGAATCTGTCCCTTATTGGACATGGGCTCCATGATCAGGTGATACTATAGAATCTGTCCCTTATTGGACATGGGCTCCATGATCAGGTGATACTATAGAATCTGTCCCTTATTGGGCATGGGCTCCATGATCAGGTGATACTACAGAATCTGTCCCTTATTGGGCATGGGCTCCATGATCAGGTGATACTATAGAATCTGTCCCTTATTGGACATGGGCTCCATGATCAGGTGATACTATAGAATCTGTCCCTTATTGGGCATGGGCTCCATGATCAGGTGATACTATAGAATCTGTCCCTTATTGGGCATGGGCTCCATGATCAGGTGATACTATAGAATCTGTCCCTTATTGGGCATGGGCTCCATGATCAGGTGATACTATAGAATCTGTCCCTTATTGGACATGGGCTCCATGATCAGGTGATACTATAGAATCTGTCCCTTATTGGGCATGGGCTCCATGATCAGGTGATACTACAGAATCTTTCCCTTATTGGACCTGGGCTCCATGATCAGGTGATACTATGGAATCTGTCCCTTATTGGGCATGGGCTCCATGATCAGGTGATACTATAGAATCTGTCCCTTATTGGACATGGGCTCCATGATCAGGTGATACTATAGAATCTGTCCCTTATTGGACATGGGCTCCATGAACAGTGAAAAACACAAATATAGCCAAACTTATTCAATATACTGTTTCGTGCAATAGCATACGCCCATGAGATGCACCTGCGAGACAGCACTGCTCAAGTCAAAGAGTGTGATTCATAATTTTTCCTGTTATTCAAAATCAATCTGTCTTCAAGTTCAATAAGAGTCAAAGTCAAATGTCTTGTCGAGGTTGATGAATCAAAGTCAATGTGTTATTGCAATGCGACAAGTTCGAAGAGTAGAGTGTGAACGAGTTATCACAATGCAAAACTGAGTTCACGAAGTATGATATGCATATTTTGTCCTGTAACAAAGTCATAATAATGAAAAGGTTGTGGAATTATAAGCAGCGGTGTGGCCGATACACCTCTTCGCAAAGAAATATGAGTGAGAGGAGAGGAAGCATCTCGTGAGCAATTCAAATTAGGCTCAAATATCATCATATTATCTCAAGGTATTGTGATTGAAAGTTATAGCGCACAATAATGACTGACTGTGACGACAGTGCGAGATACGTACACGTAACCACACTTGCGGCAGGTCAGTTAACTTCCATATTTATGCCTTAATGGTGAAAAGAAAGCTGATGTTTGTAAGAAGTTGATCTTCGACATTATTAGCCGAGCCCTTGTGACCACCAACACCATCAAAAGTTTGGAGGGAACAAACCACAGAAGTTGGAGACATCTGACGGCAAATGCAGAAATGGATAAATGAAAAAGAATCACAGAGCCTGATACTCACTCTGTATCGAGTCACGTACAAAGTAATCGAGTAAGTGTCTGTTAGTTCAGACTATTTCCTGGCAGAGAACCGACTGAGAATTGAAAAAAACGGTCGATTTGTTTACCGTTGCTAGGGCGTTGCTAGGGAGAAACTTTTGAGAAAAACGCTCAAAAAATCTCTATTTACGGGGAAACTGTCCGCACG
This sequence comes from Eptatretus burgeri, assembly GCF_056783735.1. Taxonomy (NCBI): domain Eukaryota; kingdom Metazoa; phylum Chordata; class Myxini; order Myxiniformes; family Myxinidae; genus Eptatretus; species Eptatretus burgeri. The sequence goes on along the minus strand of NC_140978.1, from coordinate 42,637,922 downwards.
CATACGATATTGTTAAAACATCCTATGAACAATATTCACATCGACTGCGATTTTAATTTTGCCCTCACGCCAAAATGTCAACAAGCTTTTACAATTAATTCCATTTTGCCAACGAACAAAAATGGCGGATTTTCATGTGTTGCTTAGCAACCGAGGTCAACATCAAAACTTCGAGGTCACCTCCTGAAATGATCGACCAGCATCACAACCTGGGTCTCCCTCTGCAGTTTTATCTTTGATATTTATCCATAACACCGGCTTGGCCGGTTATAAACCACACGTGGACGAACAGACACTTTGACACGTCATTTGGAATGTCACCAAGGAAGAGGACCGAGTCACGTGACCAACACACGAACATTCCATGGGGAACGGCTCGTCATGCCAGGAACATGGTAACCAATTAAAAACGGCTTCCGTGAACATCGCCGAGGGATAACGATGGGAAAACAACGGAGTTGTGTGTGCAGGAAGAGACAAGGAAACAAATGAACGAAGAGAACTCACGTACAGTTGGTGTGAACTTTGATAAATCACCATGGATACAACATCAGCACCGAACTCACGTTAAACACCTTGAAGAGATCAAATCGAACGAAGACTCCGTGAGCAATAACACGTCCAATCACAATGGAAGACTCCGAACAATGAACAATGAACTCAGAGTCACAGAGACCACTCCCTAAACGCGGACCTCGTTGGAAACACCTGCACGTGTTTCGTCCCCCTTTGTGTTTCTCACGGTTGAGTTCGCCTGTGTGACGTCATTGGCAGGCGTGTCACGTGGTTGAGTTCACAGTGATTGGTGTAAAGTACGTACATAATTACACGAGTTGTACCTTTTTAACAGATCATTAGTTTATGAATTATTACTAATTGCTGTATTTACCTTCCATCACTAATCGAACAAACCAATGACCGTTCAAGATGGCAGGTGTTCTTCAAACCGTTAAACTCTACCTGTTGATCAGCCCTCTCCGGGACTGTTGGTGCAGCAGTGGGAAGGTCTCGTCACCCTTTGGGGGTTTTCCGAACCGTGACCGGAGAAGGTGGATCTCAGGGATGGGAACCCAAGGTCCATTGGGGTTTATCACGACCAGGGGATGAAATGCACGTTCCACGTTCGGAAAACCTTCGATCGATCCTCGGAATCCCGTTAACACCGAACAGGTGCAGCGATCCAGGAATCATTGACACCCACAAAGCCGCCATTTCACCTGTCACACCTTCCTTTACTTAATGCTTTATTCCTGTCCTGGATACCGGAGGGAATGGGGGTCAGGGTCGGGGTCTGGATGGGGGGTCAAGATGGGGTCGGGATGAGGTGAAGGTCGGGGTGGGGTCGGGATGGGGTCAGGGTTGGGGTGGGGTCAGGGTCGTGGTGGGGTCAAGGTCGGGGTGGGGTCAGGGTCGGGGTGGGGTCAAGGTCAGCGTGGGGTCAGGGTCGGGGTGGTGTCAGGGTCGGGGTGGGGTCAAGGTCGGGGTGGGGTCACGCCTAAACGAAGCAAAAGTATCCCGTGAACATCAATTCAAGTTTCACAATGAACACGTTTTCAAGAATAAACTGGGCACGGAATCAATTGGGGTGAGGGGTGGAGGGTGTGTCCAGTAACACGGAATCAATTGGGGTGAGGAGTGGAGGGTGTGTCCAGTAACACGGAATCAATTGGGGTGAGGAGTGGAGGGTGTGTCCAGTAACACGGAATCAATTGGGGTGAGGGGTGGAGGGTGTGTCCAGTAACACGGAATCAATTGGGGTGAGGGGTGGAGGGTGTGTCCAGTAACACGGAATCAATTGGGGTGAGGGGTGGAGGGTGTGTCCAGTAACACGGAATCAATTGGGGTGAGGGGTGGAGGGTGTGTCCAGTAACACGGAATCAAATGTTATTCATTGGGTCATCCAGTTTGGGTCACTTCATTGGGTCACTTCACCTGCGCCTTGCAGTTGTTGCTTTCAAATCCTGATTCTTAAATGAATACAAGTAAAGATAACCTGTCGCTTCGCTGATGGGGACAACAAAGGGGGTGAGGGAGAGGGAGAAAGGGAGGGAGAGAGGGGAGGGAGAGAGAGGGAGATGGAAAGAGAGGGAAGGGGGAGAGGTAGAGGGGAGGGAGAGATAGGGAGATGGAAAGGAGGGAGAGGGAGAGAGAAGGGGAGGGAGAGGAGGAGAGGGAGAGGTGGAGGGAGAGAGGGGAGGGAGAGGTGGAGAGGGAGAGGTGGAGGGAGAGAGGGGAGGAAGAGAGAGGGAAAGGGGGAGGGGGCAGAGAGACAGACAGAGAGAGAATCATTCCAGATTGTGGTGGGACATACGATAATGATACAGATTATGATGACGATGCTATTGAGTGTTTTTGACCCTGTTGTTGTTGTTGTTGTTGTGTGTGCAGAGGAAGAAGTCATCGTGACAGTTGCCGGGGAGGAGGATGCCATGTTTGGCAGCGATTCCCCCATCATTCCATCACATAAACTCTCCAGAAATGCAAGACGCCACACCAGGCTCTTACAGATGGCTGATTCAGGATTTTTCAAATGAACATCAGTCTCAAGAACTCCAGGTACTTAAACCTTCCATGGACTTGACTGAACCACTTGCATCCTTCTTGTGTCCTTGTTTGTCAATTTGTCACTTCCTTGTTCATGATGAGAACTCAATAATTCCCAGTGAAGGGAATGTAAACATGAGAATGAATCGGCCAACATCAAACAGATGAGGTCTATCCTTTATTTGTACAATCAATGCCAATCATGGTCTGTCACTGACGAGGGTACCTGCAGCCATTAACCGTTGTGTGACCGAGCAATGATGATGCTGATGCCAATTCACACACACCACTCTTCAACACACAGTAGAATATGCAAATCCAATAATGCAATGCAAAATTCAAAACATGAGGAACAAAGGCAAATGTTTTATGCATAACAAAGAAACACAGGGTATACCTCAAAGTAATGAATAAAAATATAATAAAATATATGCAGTGGTAATAATTTTGAAATTAGAGGACAGACAGGTGCCAAGACAAAACGGACAAGATAATTCCATGGCCCAGCTGGTATCCATAGCCAATCCCAAGGTGGGAGGAAGCAAAATAAGAACAGAATATTTGCCAAGATATAAAGAAAATAATTGGTAAGGGAGAAAGGTCGGGGGGAAAGAAGAATTCAGGCCTGTTTGAGTTGACTTCCAGCAGCCTCGCCCCAGCCACAGGCCACAAGGATGACACTTCACCACCACTGTTCCCTCTCTCTCTCTCTGGAAGAGTTCTCAAACTTCACCAACGAATGAATCAGAGCAATTTCTTCAACACCTTGAAGCCACACGTTGCTTCAGGTCGGCTCAGATAACACTCAGGAGGAGGAAACGCTTATGCTCCCCCTCCGATCAACGTGTCCCAGTGAGGATCTCCTCTGTCTCAGTGTCTTCAACACAGACGGTGCCTCCAACAGGCGGCCCTCGGAGGGATCGCTCCAATCCTCAACGAGGTCTTCCAGGCCAAGTCTCTCGTCATGCAGGCCAGACCACATGTTTTTGAGTATGTTGTCCCACGTGACGAACGTGGAAGTGCAGGGAAGGAAGAATAGTCATCATTTGTGGTTCCAAATATATAAACAACCAAAGTTGTCCGCTGCTTCTTGGAACACCCGTGACAATCACCGATGCATCCTCAGCTACAGCACCTACCATTCCTGCCACAATCTGTGTACTCCTTCCGTCGTCATCGTCATCATCATCATCATCATCATCATCATCATCATCGTCATCATCATCATCATCATCGTCATCATCATCATCATCATCATCATCATCATCATCCCCCCGTTTCCATGCTTGCATGTGTAGGCCGTGGTTCACCCTAATGGCTGATTTCCAGGCTACACGACCCCTTGCCAGCCCTCTTGTTAGGCCTTTCACTCTCAGCAACACAACCAGCCTGGTGTTGGCTCAGTGGTTCGGGTGGCGGCTTGGGATCCGAGGGTCCTGAGTGGGTCCTGAGTTCAAGCCCGTCGGCCGCCGAATTAATACACCAGGGGGGTTGATCCGCCTGTCATCCTTCCGAGGTCAGCGAAATGAGTACCAATTCCAGTGTGTCCTGGTAGAGGGGCACTGCATCAGCGACACAGTCGCGCTTCAATAAACGATAGCTACCCCGGCAGCTTAGCTGCCATATGACCACCACCACCAGCAACACATGCCACGTTTTCCTCGGACGGCCTCTTGCTCTCCTTCCATTCACGTTCATATTTATACACCTCCTCACACAACTACCCACCCACAATCCTTTCCACATGTCCGAACCATCTCAACCTGCCTCCTACAAACCACCTCACGAATGCTTTCTCTACCTAACTTCCCAACCGATCTCTTAATCCCACATTTGATTTCCTATATCCTTCGGTGTCACATCACACCATTCTCATTTCATTTCGTTCACACCTCGGTTCATCCTCCCTTTTGATCACCCATGTTTCACTGCCTTACAACATCATGCTTCCAACGCAAGCGGCATAAAGTTTTCTCTTTAACCGTAATAAGGTTTTCCTTTTAATAATAAATATAACAAGCTCAAATGAGCTAAGATCCTCATCCTCTTAATGATGACGTCATAAAAACGAATATGACGTCATTGTGATGTATCAGGTTTGTGATAAATTATCTGTATTAATGCCCGGCTTGATTCCCGCAAACAAAATTGAAACAACTTGCCTAGTTTTGGAGATAATGTTATAGGCGATTTCCATTAGCGGCGATATTATGACGTCAACTTGTTTTCTTGGAAGAATTTCCAAAATCGGAGATGGTTACTGCCTGCGCGTGGGCTTTCTGCATATACGTGGCAAGTTTCACGAAGATCCGATGGAAACTCTGGGTTGTGAAACAAAAAATGTCAAAAAATGGGAATGACGTCATAAAAATTGATATGACGTCATAATGATGTATCATATGTGCGGTAATTAATCTGTGCTAATGCCCTGTTCGATTCCTGCAAACAGAATTCAAAAAGCTTGCCTCGTTTAGGAGATAATTTTTTAGGCGATTTCCATTAGCGGAGATATTTTGACGTCATAACTTTTTTTTCTAGGAGCAATTTTCAAAATTGGAGATGGTTCGTGTCTGCGCAGGGAATTTTTACATATACATTCCAAGTTTCAGGAAGTTTCGATGAAAACTGTAGGCTGTGAAACAAAAAAGTTCACAAGAAGAATATGAAGAACAACAACGTAAGACAGAGATCCTCCACGAGGATCTAACAACAATAATCGATATGATAAAAGGAGCAAGCGGTGGGTCTGAAATTCTAGAAATAACAATAATAATCATGAGTTCCCTTTCAAGGAACGTCAACACAGGAAACAATTAAGCCCATCAAGCCAAAACATTTCCTGTGCTCTATCCTCTAAATGCTGAGTCTCAAGGAAGGAAGCAACATTCCTTTGTTTCCGGGTTGCTGGCCGTCTGTCCGGATTTTCGTTTACGCGATAACTCAAGAAGCAAATTGTAGAATTTCATCAAACTTGGTAAAAAGGTAAAGTAAGACAGGGCAATTAAGTGATTAGATTTTGGGCCAGATGTGATAAAGGTCAAGGTCAAACTGAAATTTTACTGTTTACACCCTAACTCAAGAAATATTGGACAGAATTTCATCAAACTTGGTACAAAGATAAAGTTAGACGGGGCAATTAACTGATTAGATTTTGGGCTAGATATGATAAAGGTCAAGGGTCAAATATGTCAATACTCAAGTGTTTGTGCGGGAGAGCGGAGGCATACCCGTCGACTGTGGCAGTCGAATTACTCTAGTTAAAATTTATTTGGTACAAATTGGTCGGGGTTCAAACTGCTGACCTCCCTGAGTCACAGGAGAGGCTCGAACCATAACACGATCAAGTCTGGCAACTGCTTTATCCGAAAGGAGATTCTTCACTTGGTATGCATGACGTTGTGGCAGGTAGCATCATTTCTGGTGAGAACTACTTTGCCGCTGATGTACGTAAGGCAGGTCGAGTTTTCGAAATTCAGCCACAGATGCCCACAGTGCTTGTGATAACCCCCCCTACTCCTCGTCAAAACACATCCCCACTGGTTCTTTCACGTCCACGAACTAATGTTAGCAAATGGGTTCGCAACTCGACATTTGTCCAAGGGACGACATACTTTGTGATGCAACACCATCGCTGCAAAGCACCATCCCGACATTTTGCAGTCAGTCCAGGAATCTATAACCCAACTTCCACAGCTCAAAGGTAAGTGTGCTATCTCTGCACAATCCTGCAAGACAGAGGCAAGATTAAACATAAACACAACATCAAATCGATAACCGCCTGTCAATAGTGTGTCCAAAGAGAACAGCCTCATCATTCCAGCAAGGCAAAAAGCCATAGAAAATCCAAGGTTTTTAAAGGGATAAAAAAGGGGCATGACTCCTTAATTAACGAACCTTTTTGAGAACAGAATGAAATATGTTGGATATTCTTTATTGTTGTCCACATAAAAACATAGAAATTTTCCTTCCACTGACCATTCAATGAAATTCAAATTTAAAAAACGGGGTGGGGTGGGGGCGCATCCTACCCTTTTCACACTCGCATGAAGCACGTGAATTTAATTTGGGACAAAAGATAGTCTAAAGCGACGCGAGGTAAGTGGGCCCAAAAGGTGAATACCAAAATGATTTAAACAAAAACAATAAGGGCACTCGGTAGAGCGCATACCTCGGCCACGCGATGCCTGATCCAGGAGAACATATCGGGCCCAATACATTTTTGAAATATCATGTTATGTATCATTTTTGGCCTAATCGTTCAATGGTGAAGAAACACTTTAAAAATTCTTGCATCCGGATTCGGATTCGGATCTTCACCAAAAATCGAATCAATTCGTCCTCGCTACACACCCAACCGGGCCAAAAAATTTCATCCAAATCCGTTTACAACATTTTGAGATATCCTGTTCTATATCGGTTTAGTCCGAACTCTCAATGGTGAAGAATCACTTTAAAATTCTCGTAGCCGGATCCGGATCCGGATCTTCACCAAAATCTGATCATATGGTCCTTCTCACACACCCAACCTGTCCACAAAATTTCATCCAAATCCGTCAACAACTTTTTGAGATATCCTGCACACAGACAGACAGACAAGGAAACAAACAAACAAAGATGTTGTGCAGAGGCCAAACAAGAAGGCCTATGTTGACCTTTTGACCTCAAACTTCCTTATGACAAACTTGATCATGTGGTGAAGTTTCATGGAGATCAGTTTAAAATTGTGACCTGAAGGCGATAAACAGACAAACAGACAGACAGACAGACAAACAGACAGACTATCGACTAACGAATATACTTGAAAAAATTTTGATTTTGCAAGTAACAAGAAAAAGATGTCGTGCAGAGCACGATACTCGCAGAATCCACCCCCATCTCCAAAGGTTGCCATGGATACATCAAATTGTCCATTTCATTCAGATTAAAATTCACAATCATAATAATCAAAGCTCAGGTCAATTGGATGAAAATTGATTTTTTAGATTGAAATTGATGATTTTATAAGTTAGACCTTGAGTTGACCTTTGACCTTTTAACCTCAAAAATAGTCCCCCCCCCAATCCAGTGATGCAATTTGCAAATCTTGTTCAAGTTTCAAGTCAATCGAATGAAAAATGACGATTTTAGGAATTTGACCTCAAGATGACCTTTGACCTCAAAATCAATAGGCTTCACAGTTGAGACGACCTCCACAACTCAGTTAAGTTTCATGATGATCGGTTTGAAATTGTGACCTGTAGGCGACAAACAGACAGACAGAATAACAAAATCGATTGACCAATACACGAGTACTTGAAAAATCTTCGATTTTGCAAATAACAAAGACAGAAAGCAGTGAAAACATAACCTGCTTCACGTTCGGTGGCAGAGGTAACAATGGTGAAGTGGGTGTGATGGGTCTTGTGTTATTTTGTGGACCATCAGCACAGCGCGCGACTCGTACAAGGTACAAATTGACGGAAGATCCGTTCCTATCACGCGCTGGTATTCTTCATGGGTCTTTCAGTTTCTTCACACTTTCTTTCGACGAATTACCAAATATGCACATTTTAAATTTAAAGAAAGAATACTTTGAACCAAAAACTAATAAAATAAAAAAAAGAATGAAAATGTGATGATCAACGTAAAACTCTTTTAGTTTCCCCCTTTGAACCCCGAGCCCCTTGGACTTTCGGCTCCCTGGAGAAAAATCTGCCCGCTCAGGTATGTGGAGGTTTCAATGGTGGCTGATAAACCGGCCGCTCGGGTACATGGAGGTTTCAATGGTAGCTGGTAAACCGGCCGCTCGTGTCCATGGAGGTTTCAATGGTGGCTGGTAAACCGGCCGCTCGTGTACATGGAGGTTTCAATGGTGGCTGGTAAACCGGCCGCTCGGGTACATGGAGGTTTCAATGGTAGCTGGTAAACCGGCCGCTCGTGTCCATGGAGGTTTCAATGGTAGCTGGTAAACCGGCCGCTCGTGTCCATGGAGGTTTCAATGGTAGCTGGTAAACCGGCCGCTCGGGTATATAGAGGTTTCAATGGTAGCTGGTAAACCGGCCGCTCGTGTCCATGGAGGTTTCAATGGTGGCTGGTAAACCGGCCGCTCGGGTACATGGAGGTTTCAATGGTGGCTGGTAAACCGGCCGCTCAGGTATGTGGAGGTTTCAATGGTGGCTGGTAAACCGGCCACTCGGGTATATGGAGGTTTCAATGGTGGCTGGTAAACCGGCCGCTCGGGTATATAGAGGTTTCAATGGTAGCTGGTAAACCGGCCGCTCGGGTATATAGAGGTTTCAATGGTAGCTGGTAAACCGGCCGTTCGTGTCCATGGAGGTTTCAATGGTGGCTGGTAAACCGGCCGCTCGTGTACATGGAGGTTTCAATGGTGGCTGGTAAACCGGCCGCTCGTGTACATGGAGGTTTCAATGGTGGCTGGTAAACCGGCCGCTCGTGTACATGGAGGTTTCAATGGTGGCTGGTAAACCGGCCACTCGTGTACATGGAGGTTTCAATGGTGGCTGGTAAACCGGCCACTCGTGTACATGGAGGTTTCAATGGTGGCTGGTAAACCGGCCACTCGTGTACATGGAGGTTTCAATGGTGGCTGGTAAACCGGCCACTCGTGTACATGGAGGTTTCAATGGCGGCTGGTAAACCGGCCACTCGTGTACATGGAGGTTTCAATGGTGGCTGGTAAACCGGCCGCTCGTGTACATGGAGGTTTCAATGGTGGCTGGTAAACCGGCCGCTCGTGTACATGGAGGTTTCAATGGCGGCTGGTAAACCGGCCGCTCGTGTACATGGAGGTTTCAATGGTGGCTGGCAAAATAGCCACTCAGGCAAATGGAGGTTTGAATAGTTGCTGGTAAAATGGCAGCAAGGGTTAAAAGGGTTAAAAAGTCCAATCTTTGGTGTGCCTTACCGGCCAACACCTGGGAGGTCTTGCTCCATTTCAATTTGTAATCAATCATTGGACCCAAATATTTGTTAAGGAACTTTTTCGACACGATGGCCATGAATGATGAAAGGTTCATGGTGACTTGGTAAGCATCTAAAATAAAATAAAAACATACCACCCCCCCCACCCACCGTGGGGTCAGAGGTCAGGTCAGCTATGGGAGCATGCACTGGAGCAGCGTGTCGATGTGTCCACTTACTCCAGGGGCCTCCATCTAGCCATCCCCCAGGCGCCTGGCATATCCCCATCTCCCTGAGATGCTGATCAAACTGCTGCAACCACAAAGCACGTGGTCAGCCCATTGGCCTCTTCCACTGACAAGGCTTCCTCGCAGAGAATCTGCTACCGTCAGGAAAACGAGCCACATGTCCATACAATCGCAGCTGACGCTCACAGACTATGCAGGCAACAAATCTCATTTGAGTCTCAGCAACCGCTTGTTGGACACAAAGTCCGACCAGCGAGAGCCAAGGATTCTCGCAAGAGACCTGGTACCAAAGAATTATGCCTCCGTCTCAGATCCCTGGTCAGAGTCCAAGTCTCACATCCATAGAGCAAAACTGGAAGCACTAAGGACCTGAAGACTCAGACTATCGTCCTCCCGCACAGGTACTGACAGCACCACACCCCACGATCCATTGGATCTATGACTCCCCAGGCCCAACCCAGATGTCGATTGACCTCTGACTTACAGCCAGGAGAGATGTGAATATCACTGTTCAGGTGAGTGAATATCTCTGTGACCTCAACATCCTCACCTAAACAGGTACAAGCAAGATAGCAGCATCCAAGATGTCATTGAAAGCCTGGATCTTAGTTTTGACCCAGGAAACCTGTAATCCCAGCGGCTCCAACTCCTCATTCAGCACCTCGAGGGCCCCCAAAAGGATATCTAGAATCTCCGCAAGGAAGACTGCATCATCTGCGAAATCAAGGTCAGATCTTGACATTCCAAACGATGCACCACAGCTTGATCTCTGCCACATCCTCCCCAGAATCCAGTGCATACAAGTGCTGAAAAGTGTGGGGGCCAGGACACACCCATGTTGAACTCCAACAACTGGAAATAACTCAGAGATGGCATCACCAAATCTCACAGCACTCTCAGCACGAAAGTGTAGTTCAGACATCAGATGGATCAGCTTTGGTGGCACCCCACAAAGACCAGGAATCCTCCAGAGGGCATGCCGATTCACTGAATCAAACACTTTGCAGAGAGTAACATCGGTTGCAAGCAGCCCCTGCCGAAACTCCCGTCTGCGTTCGATGAGGACCCAAAAAGCAATGATACGGTCAATCGTTGACCTCTTTGGTGTAAAGCTTGACTGCTCTGGACGCTGGTGCTCAAGCAGATGGTGGCGAACCCTATCAATAATTATTCGAGCAAAGACCTTGCCCGGCACTGAGAGCGGCAACATCCCTCAGAAGTTGTTGCAGTCATGGCAATCACCCTTCCCTTTCCAGAGAGGACAACAAAGCCCCTTTTCCAGTCAGTTGGGATGATGCCTGTGTTCCAGGCAAAGCACAGAACTGCAGATCGCGACACGAGTGCAGCATTTCCACCAGCTTTGAGAAATTTAGCGTGGATGTCACAGATCCCAGGAGCTTTACCCCATTTCAACCGATTCACCACAGCCTGTGTTTCCACAAACAAAGGTGTATCACAGTTCATTGGAGGGTCAGCAATTGGGATAGTAACACCTGTGAAATCCAAATCAATAGCTGGTGGGTCAGACTAGTACAGCCGTTCAAAGTAACCGGCCCAGTGGGCCTTCCCTTCGCACTCCTCTGTCAAGAGCCCACCACCCTCCGCTCTAACTGCAGTACACCGAGGGACGGGCTTGGACGAACGCAATGCGTGAATTCCCCTGTAAGCGGGAGGAGGATCACCTGTCCACAGGTGATGCTCTTCCCCCTCACAGATTCCTCACACATAGGCCTCCTTGTCCACCCAAAGTGCACGTACAGTTTTACGCCTCAGCTCCCTGAACAGCTCAGCTCTGCCAATCAGCCTGACCCTGCGACTCTGGTCAATGGTATCCAGTGTGCCTTGAGAGACAAAAGTTTTCTTCACCTTCCGGTGAGTTCCAAGACATCTCCCAGCAACATCAAGGACGGTGGTCTTGAAGGCACTCCGCAACTCTTCAGGATCCCCCAAAGCACTCAGACCCCCCATATCACCACTCAGCCTGTTCGCAAACTCCTCAGATACCCTCTCATCCTTGAGCTTGCCAACATCCAGCCAAGGCTGGGATGGTACCATTCTCCTGGATTTAAGCTGAAACTTCAGAGTTGCCACAACAAACTGGTGGTCGGTATTGAGGAACAGCACTCCGGTAGACCCTGCAGTTCTGGATCATCCTCCAACAACCATCAACGAGGACATGGTCAATCTCTTTTGCCACACCGCCAGTGTTGGAATTCCAAGTCCAGCGATGAGCTTGTGGGCACTGAAACCATGAACTCGCCACCCTAAATCCATGACTTCTTGCAAAGTCAAGGAACTTGGTGCGATTCTGGTTCACAGTTCCAAACCCATGGGGACCAACACATGTCTCATAACCATCCCTCTCAGTTGCAGTTGATGCATTGAAATCCCCCAAGACTAGAAGAGTATCTCGTCTTGGGCACTGATCAACCACAGACTCGAGCATGGCATCGAATGCATCCTTCACGGTGAGGTCACTCGCCTCAGTCGGAGTATAGACAGAGACCAGGGAAACGACACACAAGGAGTGACGAATCCTTAGTCTCATAATACGCTCGTTGACCGGTGTTACCTCAATCATTGGAGTCAGCAAAGTGGACACAGCTACAGCAACTCCTTGGGCATGGTAGCCATCAGAGCGACCAGACCAATAGTAAATAGTAAATGGGCAGACACAAAAAAATCATGGGAGTCAGCCGACAGGACACAGCAACAGCAACTCCTTGGATACAGACGCCATCAGAGTTACCAGGCAGGTAGTTGGTGTTGCCACCCACCATGATCTCACCACTATATGGTCTCTGAATCTCAGAGTCCTGCAATACCGAGGTCCAAGTGCTGGATCTCAGATGAAAGCAGACAGGTGATCATCCTGTCTTAGGGAAAGGCCATTCCAGGCACCCACTCAAAGGGACCGCCTCAAATTATCCCCAGGAACAACGTCGGACGGCATCGCCAGAGACTAGTCGGAATTGGCATAATCCCATTTGTGAGATGGTGAATCACAGTTGCGCAGACTTGGAGGCCCAGCGGAAGGCCTGACACAAATAAATTAACCGTCATTTAGACATCTTCGCTTTGTCTGCCGAGGACATTAGACGCACAGGCCTGGTGCAACATCAGATCCACACCGGTGAGGCTCGGTCTATTCGTCAGCTTGCCCGACAGGTCCCCTGGATCAAGAGGGAGGAAGCTGATGCGCAGGTGTAAAAGATGCTTGAAACAGGTGTCATCGAGTACTCGGGAATTCCTGGGATGTCACCGGTTGTGTTGGTTAAAAAGAAGGCTGGGACCATACGTTTCTGCGTGGACTATCGCCAGCTTAACAACATTAAGCACAAGGACTCCTCTCCCTTGCCAAGACTACATGATGCCTTCCATGCTGTTGCAGGCTCAAATTGGTTGTCAAATTTGGATCTTAAGAGTGGGGATTGGCAGGTGTAGATGGATTTGGCAGGGAAGGAGAAAACCGCATTTTCCACAGGTAAGGGACTGTATCAGTTCACTGTGATGCTATTTTGTTTGTGTAATGCCCCGCCACCTTTAAGAGATTGATAGAATATGTACTCGTCGGCATGCCATGGCAGTCAGGCCTGGTGTACCTGGATGACGTCTTGACAAAAGGGGTGTTTGACATCCGCACCCATTTTAGCTTAGCCCACCAACGACGGGACCTTTGCCCTGGACACGGATGCAAGGCAGGAAGGATTGGTTGGAGTCTCGTCTCAGACACAAGGGGGCGTGGAAAGAGTGATTGCGTATTAGTCGGGACATGCGTAGGCCCGAGCAAAATTATTGCGTTACTCACAGAGTTATTGGCCATGCTGGCTGCTACGAGTCTTTTAGACCCATACTTGTACGGGCAGAAAAATTTGGTGAGAACAGACCATTCCTCCTTGCAATGGCTCCAATGGTTCAAGGGACCTGGGGGCCAGATTGCAATGTGCTTGGAGAAATTGCAGCCGTACAATTTTAATATGGCCCTTTGAGCAGGGAAGGCTCATGGGAATGCCAACGCACTCTCTTGATACCCTTGTCTGTGGGAAAACTGTAAATTGTGCGAGAGCCATGAGGAGAGGAACAAATTTGCAGACCGCACCCATATGATCCTAGTCCGTGCAGCCCGGGTGATTGGGCCAGTTTTGCCACAAATCACGGATGAGGAATTCGGATCTTTGGCGTGGAGCACGGCCCAGCAGGAATATCCCATGCTGGGACCGGTGTACGAGTGTGTCTGGGCAGGTAAAAGACCCAGTGGGGTGGAAGTCACTCCCTCATTGCGTGAATAAAGGTGTACTGAACTCAATGGAAAACTCTGGAATTGAAGGACAACATCTTGTTTCACAAGTGGGTGGAAATTCCCTCTGATAAAACTTCCTGGTTTGTAATAGTCCCAGACAAATTCAAAACCAAAATTTTACAACAGGTGCATGATACCCACCCTGGCAGACATTTGGGGAGGACAAAGACAACATCTTGGGTCCACTGGCAGTTCTATTAGGTTAATACAGGGCACGATATACAGGACTGGCATTCAGCATGTGATGCCTGTGCTGCTTAAAAGGGACGGGCATGGATGATGAGGGTCCTCCCTTGAGCAGGTGGCTATGGACATCCGAGGTCCACCACCCCGCACCCGCCAAGGTAACGATTACATGCTCGTGGTCATCGAGTCTTACACACTCCCAAACCAAGATGCCGGGTTGTGGCACAGACTTTCGTGGAAGGATTTCTATGCCAGCATTGGATTCCAGAAGAGCTGCACATAGACCAGGGACAAAATTTTGAAAGCCAATTGCTAAAAAAAGAAAGTGTGCAGTCTCTTGTCAATTTAGAACACCAGGACAACACCATTGAGGCCACAATCTGAAGAGACGGTGGAAAGTTTCAATGAGACCTTGATCCAAAAATTGGGCTTGTTTACCACTACCGGTCAGGATAACTGGGAAGACCATCTCCCATATTTTTTTGATGGCACACCGGACCAGTCAGCACAGAGCCATCTCATGCAGCCCAGCGCTGCTCATGTACGGATGTGAGTTCCAGACGTCTGTCGATCTCCTTTGCGGTCTGATGCCAGATCACCCTGATAGACCGCCGAGGGAGGGTTATGCACATCACCTGGAAAAAGCCATGGAATGGGTCCATGCTTTTGTGCACCGCCAATTCCATCTAGCCAGTGTGAAGATTAAGCGCAGGTGCGACCACTCGAGCCGAGCGATTACCTCTGGGGATGAGGATTCGGTTCTTCAATCCCCGGCGAAGGAAGGGCAAATAACCAAAACTCACCTTGCTTTGGCAGGGCTCGCGGGTCATCCTGGCGCAAATCTGTGACATGGTGATTAAGATCGAAATGTGGCCACGGGCCTTCCCCCGGATCGTTCACACTGACCGACTATGACCAGACAAGGGCGATGAGACACCCTTATGGATCGCTCTGGCCTTTGAGGTGGAGGCAAGGCTGAGCACTTCTGCAGACGTGGGGTAGGGGGGAGGCGGGGGCGGGGATAGGGGGTTAACTCATAAGTGTAAAGTAGAGTACAGAGTTTTTGAACCCATGTGGGAGCACGTATGAAAGGCTGCACCACAAGGGGCCACAGGAACATTAATTCAGCATGCATGAGGTTAGAGGTAGAAAATGTTAGAATAGTTTTGCCTCAAGGGGGCAGAATAAATAGTTGTCTTCATGGGAGCACAGGAGCATTAGTCTTAGAAGGTGGTTGAGGTTAGCTTAATGTGTTATGGACAGAGGGTTAGAGACAATTGACATGTAGTGGGGACGTAGCTAGCGTAGTGACAAAGTGTTAAAAGGAGCATGCATAGTGTAAGGGATGACGAGATGAGCAGGAGAGAGTCAGAAGAAACTAGTTAGTTAGATGGTGCAAATGACTGAAAGGAAATGTGAACAAGCTTGAAAGGGGTGAATGTGGGACAGCAGCCAGGGAGTGAATATGGAAAGGAGTGAATGGTGTGAAAGAATGATTGGGAGGGAGTGAGCCCTGCCCAAGGAAACCTAGGGCTAATTTAGAGATTAGTTAGGGAAATTTAGTCAAATTAACAATGCAGCTCGTTCTGTGGTTTGTTCCATGTGTGTGAAAGAGTGTTTGTTTTGCAAGGTGTGCAACGAGTATTGATGGGCTGGGAGTGTGGCTCATGAGAGGTGAGTATTGTTGAAGGCACCCCGGGCACTGCGGGGCATGTCAGCCAGGGTAGGCCGTGAGCCCATGGTGGGCCTGCCACAATTGTGTTTGGGTCTGGGTGGCCATGGAGAAGGGACCCGGAGCACCCATTGCGAGTGAAAACAATTGGTGTCAAGAGGAAGGTTTTACATTTAAGAAGCAGTGGGAATCATTTCAGAGACAAAGGGAGTGTTTCCAGAATGATGGCCGTGTGTTAAATAGAAAGGGGGCAACAAGGTTTGCAGTTGGAATTGAAGAAGGAATTCAGGCTTTTTTTGAGTTCAGTCGAGGGTGGGGAATCTATAAAGGAAAGAACGGATCAAGTAATTGGGATGAGTAAGGCCAGGCAGGAAAATAGAATTTCAGGAAGGGAAAAGTTAAGCATATTCCATTCCAATGCCAGGAGTTTAAATAATAAGATGGAAGAGCTTGATGTGAAAGTCGATGGCGAGGAGTAAGATCTAGTTGCAGTAAGTGAGATGAGACATGGTTTAAGGAGGAGAGTAATTGGAGGACAGGATTAGAAGGCCACGAGGTGTGTCGGTGTGATAGGAAGGAGAGAATAGGAGGAGGAGTAGCAATCTGGGTAAAGGACAGCATTGCATTAAGAGAAAGGGGTGACATACATGAAGGAAGGAATAAATGTTGATGATTCTGAATGGGTAGAGATTAGAGATTGTAAAAAACAGTAAGATACTGATAGGATGCTTTTATGGGGCTCCGGGTGTGAAGGAAGAGGAAGAAGGAGGAGTACTAAATAATTAAAAAGGGCACGTGGTAAGGGAAGAGTATTGATTATGGGGGATTTTAACTTGCCAGGGATACATTGGGTGGAGGAACAGGGAAAGGGCAGAGCAGATGAGAATTTCCTCGTTTTATTCTAAGATTGCTTTTTAACCCAGTTTGTAGATAAGCCCACGAGGGGGAGTGCAGTCAGTGTTGGACCTCCTGTTAAGTTACGATCCCAATATGGTGGAGGAGGTGGAGGTCGGCAAGCATTTCGGAGCAAGTGACCATAACATTGTATGTGCAAAGATTCTGTTAAGGGTTAAAGTTCAGGATAGAAGGGTAAGGCTATTGGATTTCAGGAAGGCAAACCTTGAGGGTATTGAGGAGAGAGTTGGGTGATGTAGATTGGGAGAAGCTAACAATCGGACAATCATCACCAGAGAAATGGGAAACCTTCAAGGAGCAAATGTGTAGAGTGCAGAGCAAGTACATCCCAATGAGGTGGAAAACTAGAAACAGAAAGAGGTCAGGGAGTTTGAGTCGTGAGATAAGGAACACCATAAAGGAGAAGCAGAACATGTTTATTAGGTTTAAATGACAGGACTGGAGTTAGATTTAAATCACTATCGGAGTAAACAGAGGGAAGTGAAGAAAAATAACTTGGAAAGCCAAAAGAGAGAATGAGAAGGACAAGGATAAGAATATTAAACATCATAACAAGGCATTATTTAATTATATCAGGGGAAAAGAACAGGTGAGGACCAGTGTGGGCTCATTGAGGAATAGCACCGGGAGAGTGGTTCGTGATGAAAGCGAGATGGCAGGCTTATTAAAACAGGTATTTGTCTTCAACTTTTACGCAAGAACAGTCAGGAGAATTGCCAATAGCTGAGAGTATTTATAGAGGAGGTGAGGAAGGGATTTTACAGAAGATCCAATGTTGGAGTGGAGGAAGTAAAGGAACAGGAAGGAAATTAAAGAGTAGATAAGAGTTTTACCAAAGGTCCAGGTAATATGCACCTGAGAGTATTGAGGGAGGTGGCCGAGCAGGTAAGTGAGATGTTAACGGATATTTTCAATACCTCACTGGAGTCAGGACAGGTACCGGAGGATTGGAGGGTAACAAATGTAACACCATTATTTAATGAAGGATCCAGTGAAGAATTGGGAAATGAAAGACCTGTTAGTTTGACTTCAGTTGTGGGGAAGGTGTTGGAGACATTAATTAAGGACCAGGTGAGGAATCATTTAAATAAATACAAACTAATTAAAGGTAGTCAGCATGGGTTTACCCATGGGAAGCATGGGAAGCAGTGTCTGATTGGGAGGATGAGGGAATGGCAGTGGACATAGTATAACTAGACTTTCAGAAGACATTTGATAAGATAGCACATCAGAGGTTGTTAGCCAAAGTAAGGGCTTGTCAGGTAGATAATTAGATTGCAAACTGGATTAGTGATCGGAAGCAAAGAGTGGCTGTGAGTGGGAGGATGTCTTACTGGGAAGATGTAGGTAGTGGGGTACCTCAGGGATCAATACTCACAACTCAGACTATTACTATTCATCATTTACATCAACAATTTGTATCAAGGGGTGAGGAGTAAGCTTTCCAAATTTGCAGATGACAAAGCTTGGAGGTAAGGTGGAAAGCAGAGAGGGTGTCGATCAGATTCAGGAAAGTAATGATACTTGCACGGATTGGGTAAAAGATTGGCAGATGGAATTTAACCTGAGCAAGTGTAAGGTGTTGGGGATGGGGAAGAAAAGTACTGCGAAACTACAGGTTCCTTCACCGATTCGTGTTCAAAAATATAGCAGTGAATTGAAATGAGGTTGTTCCTCGATCATAAACTGCCGTTTTTGACAGAAGGTGTGAACATAATCATAAACCGACTGACCCTAACCCTAACTGACAATCATAAACTGACAGAAGGAGCTTTTTCCTAAAGTGTGCAAGGGAAAAACAGCAATGGTACAACCATACTCATACCTGTCATTCTCCGCCTAATTCAGTCACTCCAACCCCGACAGAGGGAGCAAAGCGACAGAGTTCAAGGGGTGATCCATCCCCTCAGGTGTTGTGGTCCACACAGTTCACTCAGCTCTTGTCTTGCTTTGCTCTCTGTGGAGAGTTCATCTTCACCTGGGACTTCTGCAAGTTCTCTGAAAGCGAGTGCTGAAGGGAACATTGAGATGGCACAAGATGGCACCTTGTGTCTGGGTTCATTGTAATCATAGAGTGTGATGATGCCATGGCCCCGTTAGCCGGCAGGTGATGAAACACTGCCGTTCACCTGGTTACCACGCTGAGGAGGGGTTGGACTTATAACCAGGACACACCACACCACACCACCCCAAACATGGACACACCACCACCACCACCATACACAGATATACCGGACACACCACACATACAAAACACACCACACCACACACAGATATACCGGACACACCACACCACACCACCACAAACATGGACACACCACCACCACCACCACCATACACAGATATACCGGACACACCACACATACCAAATACACCACACCACACACAGATATACTGGACACACCACACCACACCACCCCAAACATGGACACACCACCACCACCACCATACACACACATACCGGACACACCACACCCGGACACAACACACCACAGACACACCACACACGGACAAACCAGACACCATACCAAACATGGGCACACCACACCACACTCAGACACATACACACAACACATGGACACACCACACATACACAACACACCTTGAAAGAAAAACTTGGAGCCAAGGGACATGTACAGGACTTCCAAATGTACTTACCTGATAAAGGAAAACCATTCTTCTGTTCTGTTCCACATCAAGACTGTATTTCAAAAAGATCATTTAAACTCACCAAGTGATGGTTCTTCATTCTCACCTCGTTCCTGATAAATGACAGTTACAAGAACACAGGTAACCATCATGGTGATGTTCATGTGTAATAGTTACATGACCACATCTACCTGATGATCGACGCTTTCATTGGTGACAGGATGAAGGAAGGAAGGAAGGAAGGAAGGAATATCTCGCGAGGGTGGGCCGAGGAAGGAATAAATCATGCAGATTCGTTTTAGAAATCCCCCCCAACAGTCGCGCACCCCACAAGTACGAGACGTGCGTGCATGTCACTTTACCGTACCGGCAAGACGACTGAAGTCGATGGGGAACCGTGCCGGGGGTAGGTCAAAGGATGTTAATTGGCCGAGCAAACCATCGTTACGTGCTACACCCTATCATCTATCAAAGGCCAATCAACCGCTTGGGCTAACTAATTGGCCTGTAGCATTATAAGAAGTGATTATCCTTTGTTAGTGTATCTATTATTCTGTGCGACATAAGGAGAATGAGTTTCGCTTGACGTCTTGCCATCCGAGCTTGCATTATGAAGAGCTATACCCTCAGGATGTTGCAAGTTGCCTCCCATTGTTGCATGACAATTATAGTCAGGTTGTGGATTTTTTTTTTTAATTAATCGTTTTGAAGCTGTGTTTTTTTACGAGCGTGTGAACCCACTCGTCGACAAGTTATGTCTGGTGCAAGTAGTCAGGATTCTTGGGTTTGTAAACGGATGTGGTGATGTATGATGTGGTGTGTCACCTTTAGGTGACAAATGGAAGTGAGGACTGCGATCGTGCCCCCTGTTGTAAATGTTTTGTTTTGTTTTAGAGAATCTGCATTGACTCGTTGACTTTGAATGTTGTGCTGTGTGAATCCTTTTAAAATCATTCATAGAATGAATAAATAAATGATAATGATGAAGAGCATGAAAATTGATTTGACGAACGACATTAGATATTGAAATGAAGGCAATCATGGCTCGATTGAGTGTGAAGATGAGTGATAAATAAATAATCTCAGATCAAATAATTTCCCGCTATTTTGTTCAATACATCCATCACAGGAGAAAGGCTGCGGTGTAGAATTGTGGGGCACAGTTGAGAAACTCCCCTTACCTAACCAGTTAGTACAGAGATTCTTATTCTTCTTCTTTCAAATACAGCACAAGGCGACGGTCAGCAACATTGGCTCGGGGTGGTTGTGCCGCTGATGCAATGCCCTCTTGTAGGACATGGCAGGAATTTGAAATTTGTTAATGGTGCTGGCGATAGTTCACCTTCTCTTTCTCGATGGACACCGTAGGATCTTTAACGGCCACCTCACCAGCTGATGCCAGCTGACGTGACGTCCGTTTCACGTCCATCTGAGGGCGGGAAAAAACAAATTAGATGAATCACCCTGGATGTGAAACACGAGGATGACAATTTACAGCTGGGTCGGGATTCAAACCCAAGCTAGATAGCTGAGAGGTGAATATGTGTACCTCTACTCAGTACTGCACTGCAGTATTGACATTGCACAGGGTGGCCACAATGTCTTGTCACCCGTTGTAAAAATCGAGACATTGCCTCTGTGTGCACAATGGTGATGCGTTTCCTGTTCTTCAAATTGAGCGAACACCACTACTCTGATGACTTTAAACAAGCAGTGAGACTTGCTTTTCATCGTAACACCACACAAATGCTCCGGAAAATGTCCCACAGATCAAGGCACAAAATTATTCTCTGGAATGACAATCATGGAGCACAAACGGATCCACTGGAACACTTAAGGCTCGTGTCGCATGCTGTCCAATGTGTAATAAAGTGAACGAGGACTACAAATTAATATGATATGACTTGTACATCACTTCATTGTTGCCAGCTTATGTGATAAAAGGCAATGTCACAAATCTTACAAGGTGTGACAAGACAATGTGGTGACAGTAGAACAATATTATATATACAGGAGTATTATGCACATTATATTTGCTCAGTAAGTTAACTGAAGAAACGTATACACCTTTGTTTAAGGACAATGTCACCATAAGTGGAATTTATTATTTATATCATTGCCAGGGTACCCATTATGGTGTCATCGCCATGCAAATGCACCCAGCAGATGGTTTACATCTTGTGGACAGAAGACTAAATCAGAACTTGGACAAAGAGTTTCAGTTGAACAGACTTTAAGATTACGTACGCATAATTCGGAGACAATCGTACATCTTGCTTGCAGTTGTACAATTCTGAATGCACTTGTGTGACAATTTTGAATCGAAACAACAGGATCTGGATGTTGAATGGACAACCTGGTTTGGGATGGTTAATGGTTGTCCTGATAGTACTGTGTAGAGGTCGCACATTTACCTTTGAGCTGTCGATTTGGGGTTCGATTCCTGACCCGACTTTAAACTGTCGGATTGAGGATTGGCAGGTAAGAGTCGGAATGAGGATTGGCAGGCTTAATGTCCACACCATACTCCCTACAATGTGATCATTGAGCTGGGTGTCCCACATACTCGTGCCAGCTGCTCGGTGGATACCTACGATCCCTTTGTGGCTGACAAACATTCGGTGAGTGATCATCGGCACCCTGAACTAATTACAAATTCCTGCCCAAACCACCTTCAGTGGAATCCAGGCCAAGCCAAGTGCTTCGTGAAAGACCTGGTATAAAAACATTCTGTGACTGATCCCACAAGAAGCTGGGAACATTTAGGGCTATGAGAAAGTTGAATTGATTGAAGGTGCAAAATTAACTTATAATTTCACAAATTACAAAGCAGTCTTCCGTTTGTCAATGTCTCATAAGCAGCAAAACCCCTGGAAGGTGTTACAATTCCTCAGAGCATGTGGAGGTGAACATGACATGTTTGAAAACCGTTCCTTACTTGTTGGCAGCTCTCAATGTCGTTTTGTAGTTCTTCCTTCACTCTCAACATTCTTCTGTAGGTCTTCCTCATGCTGTTGTTCCTCGAGCTGAAGTTCCACTTCTTATACGTTGGTCGTAATATTTTTTCAGATCTTCTGAAATTACCTTATTTTTCAATGCAATCACAACGAATTATTCGTTTTTTGCACTCAACCGTTGCATCACCATTTTTCTGCAGTTGTTGATGATGCAGCTCTTCCTCCATAAACAGCGAGTCGCTGTTCAGTGTTTAAATGTTGTCCGTGTGCACCTCGTTTTCAAGGCACACATCCTCGTCGTGACAGGCCTTCACTCGTATCTCCACAAAGAACGACTTAACCTGCAAATCAGGTCAATAAGCATGTCAGTCAGTACAGCATGTAGGAGTGAGGATAGCTGTATTGTGTGAGATGACTGACATTATCAATCAAAGGAAAGATTATACTGCATTGTGAGTAAATCCCAGAAGGGACACCAACTGCTCATGATACTTGTCATCATTCTCTTGCAGCAGCTGTTTTACTTGATAATGATGATATTATTCACAAATTTGTAATTTCCATGATATGACAATTGTTTGTTGGTCCAAACACATCGTTTTGCAAATGGATACATTTTGGAGAATAGAATAATAATCTCCTGAGACTTTAAAAATAAAACAACAGTCGGTGGTAACTTAAGATCATCTTCGTCTTCTTTCATGTGTCGTACCTTCAGATGTAGTGTTATCTTAATTGTTGCTGTTGTTCAGCTTGCTCACGAACATCCTGAAGGCACATTGGTTGCTCAACCTGCAGACGTGGAGTCCATGTCCGCTGAGGAAGGGAAGAGGGCACATGCACTTAGAGATGCAGGGGCTTTGAGGCAGGTATCAATTGTGAATTGGCACACCAGAGGTAGACAGGAATGACTTACCTTGCGAAGATCTATCAGATCCTGGAGCATGAAGCGGATGCGTGACGACATTTTTTTCTCCTTCAAGAGTTCAACCAAAGAGGTGAAATGCTCATTCATCTGTCGAGACGCATACATAGGGGCGCGAAGTCAGTAAAATGAAGATGTGCAAGAAAGATGATGAAAATCAGCAGCGTAAGAGTAAACGTGTTTATGAAAATTCAAAAGTGAAGTTTCATTACCATTGCGGGGTGTGTGGAGTCCAGGTTCTCTCCAACAACACCAAGAAGACGACAGAAGCACTCGATGGAGTGCTCCTTACCATCTTTGAGCAACCACCTCACTGTATCGGAGATAACAGATTCATGCAAAACTTGTGCATTGAAAAGTTCCCCGATGAAGATGACGTTCCCAATAGCACGGCGTCGGGCTTTCTCGGACGCTTCATCGTCCAAGCTGGAGCTTCCATCCATCTCCATCATTAACTCATTGTTGCAGCCTTGAATGAGGAGTGTGCGAAAGTCGAGGACGTTACCCGGCTTGCTTGTTTCATGTCCCTGAACCTGTAAAAAAATAAAAGAATGGAAGATGGTATTAAAGAAAAGGGGCATCGATTTATTGAATACTTTTTAAAGGGAAGGTGAGGGAGGCAAGATAAATTGAGAAAATAAAAAGGTGAAAAAAAAAGAAGAGAGGAGCGTCGTGAGGCTGAGAAAGAAGTGGTGAGAGAGGGTAAACAAGTTTGGGGTGAAATGAGATTGCTGGGGCAGTGTGTATCAGTCTGTGAAAAAGGGAGGTGGGGATCACGGGAAGTGGGGAGGAGAGCAGATATTTTCAGGAGGTTCAGAGAAGGATGTCTGTTAGTCGTGTTCTTTCCCTGATGAGTTGCGGTCGTGAAAGACTTCTCTTACCTTTGAAAGGTGGTAGCACATGTTTGCATACACCTTCGAAAATTTGGATTCCAACATTGCCTTGTTCTGGATAAGCTGAACAATGTCCTTCAGATGACCTTCCTTGGTGATATTGATGCACTTCATCTGACTCACAATCCGGTCAAAATTTTCCGGTGTCAATTTATTGAGGAGAGATCGAAACTGCCGAATTACATCCTTGGGGAAGGAAATGGGAGTAAAACAAGGAAGGCATCATCCGTGAGGAGTCAAAACAATAAATGAGTTCAGAAAGAAAAGTATATTTTAACATTAAATAGACACGAATGACCACCCTTTCAAATAGAAAACCAAACTCACTTCATCACCCGTCATCCCTCTCTTCTTCGTGGGCCTCCAGGCATTACTGGAAGATTTGAGTTCCTCCCCACATTCAATCACGTGGTGAATAACACGAGGTTCCTGTTGAACATAATAAATAGTCTTTCAAATAAAACAGCAGTAGAGAAACATGACATTGACAGTTACTGTGAAATAGGCAACGCACCAGTTCCAAAATAATAATAATAATCGGAATCGTACAACTTGTAATTTGAGAAGTGGATGTTCATGTGATTGTTGATTTATCTGTTTGATTTCTATGCACTCCTGAACCGCTGAACAGAGGAAGTTGAAAACTTTTGGTTGTAATTGGGGGGGTTTAGGGTTCAGGGTGGGGGGTCGACACCAATTCCCTCGATGTAAATGTTTATGATATGTTGCTTCCTGATGTAAGTCAATGTTACAAGTTGTGCTAAAAGGTGCCATTTTTCCAGGGAATCACAAATTAATATTGTATTCTAAATTAAACCAGATTGGAAAATGATTCGAAGGTTCAATAATGTGAGTTGTTTTCAAGCTTTTGATGAATGACTGGGAACGGGAGTATTTCTGTTGGGTTCTTGAGATTGTGTTGCTGTACCTTGTTTTTCCAAGGTTGATGACGCTGCAGGTCATTTTGGTACGTCTGTTGTGCCTGAGGCTTCTCAAGCTTCTCTTGCTTGAAAGGAAGCTGCGAACATGGCTGCTGCTGGGGTTGCTGTTGTTGTTGTTGCTGTTGTTGTTGCTCCAAATTCTGAACTTTAACGCAGATGTGGTACATTGCCTCAATGATGGAATTATGTTTCAGCATCACTGCATTCAAGCATTCGTTTAGACTTTGGAAATCAGCCATCAGCAGTGTGACCTGTAAGTGATTAAAACACATCAGCACGCATCAAGGAAAACATTATCTTCAACTCTTTCGTTTCAGTTATTTTGTCTTCAAAGGTCAGACAATATCGAGCAAGTCCCGCATTGTGAGATCATGGTTACTTACTTGTTTGTGGGAATCAATGTTAATTTGCTCCTGCCTCTGCAGCTGCTGCTCCGATGCAGAAAACCCACGACTCAGGTTCGACAGATCCTGTGAAAGTTCCTTATTTTTCGAGGTAATCTGTTTGAATTCTTCATCCTTCGCAATTAAATATTGCGAAATCACCTCGATCTGTGGGGCAGTGCGAAAACTGATTGATTAAAATGCAATTTATAATAAGGTAAAAATGCAAAATTAACTTAGTTTAGTTTTTTTAAAGAAATAATTTAATAAATCAGAAAGAAAGAAAGAAAGAAAGAAAGAAAGAAAGAAAGAAAGCGACATGTGTGAAAGAAAATCCAACGCCACACAGCTCGTAATTGAGCACTCCTTGTAATCCTCAACCAATAAACGTGAAGACTGTTTGGAGGTGTCCCTCTCAAGTCTAACCTGGGATTAATTTGGGTAAAAGGCACAAAAAGTTCACACGGAGTTTGACAAACTGCAATAAACAGTTTTCCATTTGTAAATATCTCATGAGCAGCACGACCCCTGCAAGGTGTTCAAACTCATCAGAGCTTGTGGAGGTGAACATGATGTTCACACCCTTGGTATCTGCGGTCCCACATGTTTGATAACGGTTCCTTACTTGTTGGCAGCTCTCAATGACCTTCTCTTGCTGTTGCTCATTCCGTTGTAGCTGCTCCTGTTGCTGACGTTCCACTTCTGACAACTTCTTTGTTGCCTTCATCAGATCATCTGACAGGACCTTATTTTTCGAGGTGATCTGTTTGAGTTCTTCATCCTTCACACTCAAACGTTGCGAAAACACCTCGATCTGTGGAGCAGAAGCATGACAGCGTCAGACAGCAAAGTTTGTTTTCTGTTCTACGTAACCAGAAAGAAAGAAAGAAAGCAGCAAGTTTGAAAGTAAATTCAACAGTGCACAGCTCGTAATTGAGCACTCCTTCTTGTCCTCAATCAATAAACATGAAGACTGTTTGGAGGAGTCCCTCTCAAGTCTAAACTGGGATTAACTCTGGTTAAAGGCACAAAGTTCACACAGAGCTTCACAAACTCCAAGAAACATTTTTCCATTTGTAAATGTCTCATCATCACGACCCCTGCAAGGTGTGAAAACTCATCAGAGCTTGTGGAGGTGAACATGATGTTCACACCCTTGGTATCTGCGGTCCCACATGTTTGATAACGGTTCCTTACTTGTTGGCAGCTCTCAATGACCTTCTCTTGCAGTTGCTCATTCCGTTGGAGCTGCTCCTGTTGCTGACGTTCCACTTCTGACAACGTCTTTGTTGCCTTCATCAGATCGTCTGACAGGACCTTATTTTTCGAGGTGATCCGTTTGAGTTCTTCATCCTTCACACTCAAACGTTGCGAAAGCACCTCGATCTGTGGAGCAGAAGCATGACAGCGTCAGACAGCAAAGTTTGTTTTCTGTTCAACGTCATCAGAAAGAAAGAAAGAAAGAAAGCGACATGGTAGAAAGAAAATTCAACAGTGCACAGCTCGTAATTGAGCACTCCTTCTTGTCCTCAATCAATAAACATGAAGACTGTTTGGAGGTGTCCCTCTCTAGTCTAACCTGGGATGAATTTGGGTTAAAGGCACAAAGTTCACACGGAGTTTCACAAACTCCAGTAAACAGTTTTCCATTAGTAAATGTTCATTATCATCACGACCCCTGCAAGGTGTTAAAACTCATCAGAGCATGT